>NC_080785.1:41217022-41364522 GCF_028018385.1 Neofelis nebulosa
GAAGGCAATTTATAATTTCTGGAAAAAAAATACTCTCCCTCAAATGGAGGGTTACTCCAATCTACTATAAATTATTTCAAATTCATCATGTTAAGCATTAAAATAGAACAGGTGTGTTTGATAATATCCATTAATATGCTCAGTTGATGTAATTAACATTTTATAAGAGAAAAAGCCTGTGACCACAAAAAAAAAAACAATTATACATAAACTACATAATGCTTTATCACCATTAACAGAGCTTTACTTTCCATTTTTAAATTATGTTTAATTAAAAGAAAATGAACTCATCAGTGTGCCCACAAAAGGGCATTTGCATCTAAGGGAAGGTGGCAGGTTTCTTGCTGGTATTTTTCAGTAAGCCTGAAATACATGCAAGGAGTTCCAATGTTAATTCTATCTTAGTTGATCAAAAAGGTTAGAGTCATGCAATGGAGACAGGACTGAGCAATCAAATGTAAATTAGAAAAATCAAGATGTTTTTCACTGTTACAGGCTTCAGACCTGATATTAAAAAGGAACAGTGTATGTATAATACCAACTTATAGTTCAAAGGAGCTATACAAATTAGACTGACAAATGTACCATCAATGATGGGGTTGAGATCTTAAATTCCATATTGTGACATAATAAACTTAAATTTTGAAATACAGGAAGCTGTGAAAATACAACTTACGTAACTCATATAATTAGCAGATAAACTACCTCCCACAGCTGGTCAGAACAAGAGAAGTGAGAAAGCGCAAGTGAACATGGGATGGAGTCAAATAAGCGACTGTCAAAACAGTGTTGATGTGACGACTGAGAAGCATGACTTCTCTTAATCCTTATTTTACGATTTGGCTCTTAAATTGTCATTATCTATGGCTGACTCACAACAACGATAACAACAACAAAAAAGGAATGGGACAAGAGTGAGTCTGCTGAATGAGGCTTTGTGATATGATGAAGTTCAAATTTTAACAAAATGATTAGCAAGGCTCGTCTGAAAGAAGGACCCATTCTATATGTGCAAAACAAAGATAAACTTTCAAACTTTTTAAAGCCAGCAAACTATGTAATTCACATGCATCTTCTCAATAATTCTATCAGTATTCTTTACATATCTCCCTTAAATGTAAAAAAAAAAATGTTAATTGACCATAAACACATGATCCTGTTTTTCTATTTTTTGACTGATGATTTGGAAAAACAGGAAAAATGCATGACAGTATTTTCATTTCTGCTCGTCTTCTTTCTCTAATGCTGATCCTATGACTTGAAATCAGCATTCTGAAAGAAACACATCTCTTTCAACTTTTATACAACAATGTTTTAGTCATGCACACAAATATTGGCCACATCTAATTATGGAAAAATAACACTATATTTGTTTTTGTATATAAACAACTCAGAAAATTGTGACCCGTACTTGGGATAATGACAATAATAATGATTAGAAAAAATACTCTTTGCTAATTTAACACGCTAGTAATTTCCTAAAGAATTAAGTATCCTATTTTCCAGGAGGCCTTTTGCTTTGACAGAAGCAAATAAAATAAAATACTTACTTTCTTTTTATAACCACTTTAGGAACAAGATTGTACAGAGTTAACCTTGTGCAAATACTATGAAGTCTTAAGAGAATTATTTAAAAAACAATTGTTGTGCTTAAAGTTTTCTAGTACCAAACATGCACTTTTATCGTCAATATTTAATATTTTAGTTAATTGCTTTATTATGCCAAATTATAACATTACATTGAAGTTCAAAAAAAAACTGCCAATATTCCATGCCTAACTGACTCATAGACAAAGACTTAATCATTTTGCATACTCAGTTCATTTTATTTTATATTCTCTACTCCTCAGTTTATCTGTATCTTTGTTTTGGAAAGATGCCCAATCCACTAACAAAAATTAAGTTAAACATTTTTCTGTAATGGGTAAAATCAAAATGATATTTACTTTGGGCTGAGAAAAGAATATAGTAAGTCGCTGCACCTGATTATGAGATTGTAATCTACACAACACTTCATTTCAGTGCTTGTTTGATATCAAACAGAATCTTCATCAACATATAATAAAAACATTACTTAAGGCAAATGAATTACAACCTTAAAGCTTAAAAACTGTATTATGTCTACTTTAAAACTGTATCATGATGCTGATTTTGGTGAAAGCTAAGTTCTATTTGCTGTGGAAGTAATTTTTACCTTGTAGTGACAGAAATCTAAATTTCAATCACTGTAACCTCTGAGAAATGATTTACACTGACTGGGTTAAATATCATTGTGCTTACAACCAATTCAAGTGCACTTTGCCATAATGAAACCAACTGGATGATTCTAAAACTGAATTAGGTCCATTCAGACCAAGAGCTAAGATACCATTAATTGTTCACATCATTTATATTTGTAAAACATGTCAAGAACATCGTAACAGAATTTGCAAAAGAAACAATAATTGAGACAAGAACTTTTCATCTAGAAAAACACAACTGCAATACTGAATTATTTTCAGTGAAAGGCCTTTTGTTTCACCAATCATATAGAAAACTCATAAATTACACTTCTAGAATATAACAAAAAACAAGCAGAATATATGCTGTCTACTAGGAAAGTATTTTAATAGCTAAAAATAAATTCTGTAAATAATTTTTAAAATCACAAATATCAGAATCTGGGTTGAATCTTATTATTACATGTTCCTTAAATTTAGTCTGCAAAGTAAAAGTTTACTCAAAACTAAGGCAAAACAGACACAAAATCACATGTAACTAATGGCCACTTATAAAGGTTACTTTGCCTACATTCCTTTGGGAAATATGGGATGCTATGGGCTATTACTAGAACTCATTTTACATCTGTGCTTTTTAGCTCTCTGGAAGAATACGTGAGAAGAAATTTGGGGTTGTTGCTAAGTCCTAGAACATACTAAAGCAAAGATGTTTCCCAGACGAAAGGCAGACTTAAAGCTATAACCCAGTGTGGGAGAAAGGGGTAGGATGAAGGGAGAAGAAAGGAGTCATGCAGTAGGGGTTGGGGAGGGGCAGTTTTGAAAAAAAAAACTGTTAACTAACTTATATTGGTGATATATTAAAAAGAGCAAAATGTTAAGCAGGCTTCAACGAGTGAAACAGCAATATGCCATATCTTAAAAGAGCTAGGATTTCTGAAGTGTTGTCTTTGAGAGAGCCACTGTAGCCCTAGGATGAACATGTGTCTTAATCTGTCTTGGACCATTGCTATTCATACCCCTTTGTAGCATAATAATAACATCCTTATTCTTTATCAAATGTTTCCAGGTTTATATAATTAAGTTATATAGTTACGGTTAGTTTTCAGTGAAAAGCAGACCCTGGGAGAATGTTCTGTATACCAAGTGACTTATTAAGCAAAAGCTCCCTGAGAAAACTGGTAAGGGAGTAAGAAAAGCATAACAGGAAAGGGGAAGAAGCCATGGAGGGTACGAGTTCATGTAAAGTCTACTGAAGGTGGCTTTAGCTTGATTCCTCGTATGTCTGAGTGTAAGTTACACTTTAGAATGTGTTCCAACCTGAGGAGAGTAAGCTGGTATTAATTAGCCTGTGCTCTAGTTATTGGCAAAAATTTCACCCAGGTACTTCCAACTCTCTGTAAAAGTGGGTGAAGTGGCTCTGGTAGCTGAGGACAATTCTACAAGAAAGAGCAAGCAGGAGGAGGAGTACTGGATATGAAAGGGCACAGAGAAATAAATTAGAGATAGGGGATCTGGACAAAGCACAAACAGCGTTCACTACAGTGACCTTAGGTGGCAGCATCCAGAGGGCTCAGAGTGACTCACTCTGAGCCATGCTGTAGAAGACTTTATCGAATTGGGTTCTGTGGACCAACTAGGCGAGTCTCTCATACCTCTGGAAATTTTATGAATGATTTTTTTTTATATCTGCTTATCTGTGCATACTCCTAGGGAGAGAATAATGGCTTTTTTAATACTATCCAAAAAGTCCATGATCCAAATGAGATTCTATAGATGCTGCAGGAGAAACTGCAAGAAAACCAGTGTCTTGTGTGTTACTCTTTATATAAAGAGAGGACTAGTTCAATTTCCCAGTAATTTCATGTGGGAAGAAGAGATTTTTATGTTTTTTGTACATACTCCTCAGAAGGAAGAAATACATCTGACAGGGAATCTAATGGTGTTGGAACCTCTGAGTCACCAAGTGGCCTTAAGTCAGCCACAGTGATGCTGAATTGTAATGTGACCCTCATATTCTTAGGGTAGGATTTATCTGGGCAAATGAGCATTACAAAGAGACTGTGCTTTTTCCCTTGCCAACCTATCAGTGGATCGCACATTTAATCAGTAATTATCAATAAAATGGTCAAAAGAACCTTTGTGAAGTTGTAGGAAATATGCAATAAGCTCCTTGCACAAGTGAGCTAAAAACCTTTACATTTTCATTACTATGGGCACAACCACACTTTGGATAACTCTTTGCAACAGCCATGCAAAACAACCCCTAACTAGGCTGATAATGAATAATTTATTACTTTTCTGCTCACATTGATCACCACTCTCAGCACTAGTACTGCTGACACCTCCCAATTCTCACATGTCTCACCGCACCTTAAAAGTGTGACATTAGCGTTTGCTCATTTATTTCTGAGACATTTAGCAACCTCTTGGTTCATAAAAAAAAGATGCAAAAATGCACTTGACTTTTCAAACTGGAACCTTTAATTTTCCTCTCTCAAATGGTTTTCTTTCCACTTTGAACTGTGAAATATGTTATTCTTAATTAAAAATTTTCAATGTCTAATTTTAAAGGTATTTTCTATCTAGTCGTTCTTATCTCTGAGCTTTCATTATATTACGATCTTTCTACATAATATAATGAGAAACACAAGTCATATTCAAATGAGAAAATTAATCATCAAACTGAAAATACTAAGAATTAAATAATTATATGTCTGACAAAATAAATTTTAAAAATTGATTTGTGGGTTGAAATAATGATCAAAACAAAAAGCTACATCTCTTCCATGGCATTTGCCTAAGATGTTCTTCATGTTACTTTATTTTTATAGTCATGTTTCTCACTCATCAAATTCAAACTTCTCATGATTCTCAACATCCTCCATAATTCATGCTCTATGACTGTCATAATTTCCTGACATTCCCCATCTGTAAAAGCTTCTACACATGGATTGGTTTGATTAGTACCCTATGTCTCAGTATCTTGCCTCTTAGTCCTAGACCCTAATTCTTTCATTCCTTCTTTTCTCTTTGGAGCAATTTCTAGGAAATTGCTTCAAAGTATCTCTAGGAAATACTTTAAAGGTCCTGGTCTAAAAATCAGCAGTAACCATAATACCTAAGTAGATTTTTTTTTTAAAAGAGTCAGTACATAAGGTTATGTTCTACTTTTCAACTTCTAGATCAAGAGTTGCGCATTCTAAACATACTTCTGCATTCATCAGCCTCACCTCTCTTCCAATCTGAATCCAGAAACCATTGTTAAACTTAGTCTCTCTCCGACAACCAAAGAGGCATGGCAACTACTGGGGAAACTGAGGGTGTGAACCTGAAAGGTATCCCATGCTCTTGTAGTGCCTTCCTTATTAAGAAGCAATATGCACTCCTTAATGCTGGATCTTAATGCTGCTCTACTCTCTTCCTGCAAACTTATTTAGTGGGATGATATAGGAAGTAAACAAAAATCATTACAAAATGACTTTTAGTTTCTTATAAAACTAAAATCTTCCAGATACAATTCAGAAAAAAAGTACTCAAAATTTTTCTAACTCTCCATGGATGAGTTCAGCAAGTTGCAAAGTATTTCTAATGCCTGGTTGGAGTCACGTTTGGCAAAAGACAGAAAGAAGGTATCTGAGTTACGTACATCTCAGTAATGTTAAGGGGTTGCTATATTCATTTCACATGTTGCTAGCTTTTTAATATAATATTGACAGCGGGTTCCATGTAAGTAGTAATTATTTTCCCTGACACCTATGATCATAAGATTGAGAATGAAATTAAGTCGGTCTTGTAATATGCAGATTAAGTGTTTTGGATGGAGAATTTGGTTAGAAGCCTACACACTAATACTCCAATCACAGAATCTTGACTTAGTCAAATCCTGTTCATCTTCAGCACCTAAAACTAAATTAGTATACAGCCAAGGTGAATAGTTAAAAAATAATTTACTTTTCTTCTTACTTAACACTGTAAGAATTCTATCCCATTGCTAATTTTTTAATCACCAGAATTCTGTAATCGCTGGCTTATTTGTTCACTTGACCAAGTATGTTTGGGTGTCTCTCTCAAACATGTGTATCACAAAACCCTTGCTGTTTAGTGGACATAGAAGACATAGAATAAGCAGGGACTCGGCCCCAAACACCAGCATCTTAGATTGTGGACATCTTCAATTGAGGGAAGAAGTGGGTCATGAAATGCTAGTCTATTCAGAGATATTATTCCAGTACCTCGAGACAGTCTTTTGAAATCACCTATGAGTGTGTTTTTCAAACACGATACAAATGAAAATAAAGGAGATTTTCTGACTTTTTAGCTTTTTCAAGAAATCAGACTAAAAGATATTACATGATAACACCAAATGCTGGTGAAGATGTGGAGGAAAAGGAGCTCTCATTCATTGCTGGTAGGAATGCAAATGGTACAGCCACGTTGGAAGACAACATGGCAATTTCTTATAAAACTAAACATACTCTTACTATATGATCCAACAATTACACTCTTTAGTATTTACCTAAACGAGCTGAAAACTTACGTCCACACAAAAACCTGCACATGGATGTTTACAGGAGCTTTATTTATAACTGCCAAAACCTGGAAGGAACCAAGATGTCCTTCCATAGGTGAATGAATAAACAAACTGTGGTATATCCAAACAATGGAATATTATTCAGTGCTAAAAAGAAATGAGATTTCAAGCCATGAAAAGACATGGAGGAAGCTTAAATACACATTACGTAGTGAAAAAAAAGGTCAATCCAAAAAGACTACACACTACGTAATTCCAACTATATGACATTCTGAAAAGAACAAAACTATGGAAATAGCAAAAAGACCAGTCATTTCTAGGGACTAAGAGGAAGGTAGGGGATGAATAAGCAGAGCATAAAGGATTTTTAGGGCAATGAAACTACTCTGTGTGATACTATAATGGTAGATATCTGTCATCATACATTTGTCAAAACCCACAGAATGTAAACACTGACAGTGAACCCTAATGCAAACTATGGATTTTGTGTGATATTGACCTGTCAGTGGGGTTTATCAGTTCTAACAAATGTATCACTCTGATGAGGGATGTTGATAGTAGAGGAGGCTGCAGAAGTTGCTGGGGGGCAGGGCAAGTATGGAAACTCTACTTTCTGCTCTACTTTTTGTTGTTTACCAAAACCTGCTCTAAAAAACTGCTCTAGGGGCGCCTGGGTGGCGCCGTCGGTTAAGCGTCCGACTTCAGCCAGGTCACGATCTCGCGGTCCGTGAGTTCGAGCCCCGCGTCAGGCTCTGGGCTGAGGGCTCGGAGCCTGGAGCCTGTTTCCGATTCTGTGTCTCCCTCTCTCTCTGCCCCTCCCCCGTTCATGCTCTGTCTCTCTCTGTCCCAAAAATAAATAAAAAAAAAAAAACGTTGAAAAAAAAAAATTTAAAAAACTGCTCTATTCTATGTTTAAAAAGACATTTCGTTTACTTTTACAAGTGTTTACTGAATAAACTTTAGTAAGTATTAAGACGGTATGCCTAGTGGGTAGCAGAGAGCCTAGTACTCATTGTTATAAATAATAGTGAATGGAGACATAAAAATCAAGAAAGAAAAAACGTGCTATTCCAGATGGTAACAATTTAAACTCACCGTTTCTCAACAAAGTTTGGGAAACAACTGATTTCTTTCTATCAAGTATTTATCATGGCTTTTAATATGTTAATACATCTTATAACAATCAAGTGAGGTTTATATCATGCAATATTCTACAAACTTATTTGATAATAAACTCGTTTTTTGGTGAGTATTTCTTGAAACCAGGAACTGGCTGAACTTGCTTTTGGAAATTTTCTCATTCACTGTGCTGTTTCCATTTGGTCAGGAGAACTGTCATATTTGATAGATAAAATTCGCTCTGCCAATATTCTTGACCGTATAAAAATAAATGAGTCAGAACCCCTACACTTAAGGACTTTATCCTCTATGAGTAGATGGGAGAGAGGGAAGACATTTACCATAAGGCTTAGCAAAAATCATAAATATACACAGTTACCATTATTCTAAACCTCAGGTCATCTAACTACAGGCTGTGAGAGAGATCGATCTTGCATCGCCTGTTTTTGTAAATAAAATTTTGTTGGAACACAGCCATGCACATTCGTTTATGTATTGTCGCTGGCTGCTTTTGCAGAGTTGAGGAGTTGTGACAAGCCATCTGGCCCACAAAGCCTAAAATATTTATTATCTAGCAATTTACAGAAAAAGTTTGCCAACTAGAGAGATGTAAAAACTCACTTTTAGTCACCGATACTCTCACTGGAGGAAATAAATGGAGCCTTATGAAAAGTTTGCTAATTAATAGAGAATATTATGGTTTGATCAGAAATTTTATATGTTCCATAAAACACAACCAATTACTCATGCATTCTAATAGGGTAGGATGAGCCCCTGGTCAGAAGTTAGGAAACTCACCTCCTTGTTTTCATCACGTATTGTGCTATTGGATTATAGACTCTAAATTTTCTGCTGGCTCGAATATGCTATAGTTATGTTCATTTCAGACCTACCTAGGCTAAAGCTTCTATGCATGTATTATGTCCACTTGAGTATTGAATTTTCATTTTATTGAGGGTAAATTATAAACAGTTGTGCTCTGTATGGAGCAGAATTCCAAAAATAAGAGGAAAACACTAGACTAAAATTGAGAAAGATTTAAAACCCTGCAATGTTTTTTTCTTTCTTTTATCTCATACAAAGAAAGTGATGTTTTAAAAAAAAAAGTATTCTTAGTTAAAAGGCCAAGGAGACTTTTTTGGGGAACTTTTTTTTTTTTTGTATGAAGGATTAGAAGAATCTTTAACTATGTTACAGCAGTTGAAGTGCATTCATTTTTTTTTTCTTTCAAATAGCACTAAAGGATTTCTCCCCCTACCTGAAACAACCAGACTCATAATTTTTAATAATCAAAAATGCTGTTAGAATGAAACAACTGGTTTTATTTACTGAATTTACTGGCAATTGCACTGAACTGTAAATTTGTTTAAAGAAATCACTTTGGCATCACAATACTAAATCTGTGTTCTTCTCTCCCTTGGTTGTTATGCTGTCACTTTTCATTTATTTTCTCTAGATTCAAAGGATCATTGTAAAAGCATGAATAATGCAACTTCATCTATGAAGGCACTTGGTTTCTTTAATTAAATTTATTTGCCTGAAGCATATGATAAGTTTTAAAATATCAGTAGTAACAGCATTCTACTTTAGGATAATCTAGTGCTTTAATTTTTCTTCTTTCACTAAACACCTCATGAAGGAGAAAGAGATTTCCTTCATATAATAAGCTCAAACTAATTTGAAGTCACTATCCAAATAGAGAATTTTTAAATATGCCTATCATGTCTTTCTGAAAGATTTATTTCAATCAGCACTTTGTTTTAAAAAGCTAAAATTTAAGGTTTAAATGTAGCATGTTACTCCTATTTTCATTTTGATTCCAATTATTATAAAATTAGAAAATACTGTTATTTCAACTGTAGCAAAATATTAATATATGGCTGATAATCTACCTATTTAATTCTAATGTCTTATTTATAAAATCCTAAGGCCTAAACTATGCTTTTTTAAAAATAGCATGAAGAGTGATATAGTTAGAGCATCCAAGATTGGAAATCTGTCTGCCTTCTCTCTATGCTTTCCTATCATGCCTTGGAAGATCACATAGACTCTCTGGGTCATTTATGTCATCTGTTAATTAAATAAATTTGATATTATCATATATTTTTAAATCCATAAGCCTCTCAGTTTTAAGGAACTTTTTCACAGTTCACTGGAGGTTCTATATTGACATAATTATGCATGCAAAATTCTGTAATTACGTATCTTTCATATCCATTTTCCTATAAATGTATTTTGAATTATTCAAATTTTTACTTAATATTTTATAGCAATAGTCTCCATATGTTCATCTATAAGATATCTTTTCTCACAATAAATTTGAAATGCTGAAATATAGCTTAAATTGGCTCTTAGCCTTTTCCCCATCTCTAGGTTCACCTCAAACAAAGAATTATTAGGATTATAAATATAGCTTCTCATGATGTTTTCCTCTTAAATAGGCTGTATCAATCATTTTTCTCATTCTGCATCAAACACTTTCTATACTTGATAAAAAGATATAAATGCATAAATCCAAGAAGTTCAATATATCCCTAATAAGATAAAATGACAGGAAGTCATACCAGGCATATTATAGTACAAGTACCAAACACCAAAGATATAGATATAAGATATAAAAAAACCGTAACAGCAGCCAGAGGAAAAAAGACACCAAATCCAAGAGAATAAACATGAGAACAAATGCTAACTTTTCATCAGTAGCAACACAAACCAGAAGGCAATGGAACATATCTCTAAAGGAGAAGAACACAGGTGCCTGGGTGGCTCAGTCAGTTAAGCACTGGACTCTTGATTTCAGCTCAAGTTGAATTTCACTGTTTCTCATCAAACCCTGTGTTGGGCTCTGAGCTGATGGTGGGGAGCCTGCTTGGATTCTCTCTCTCCCTCTCTCTTTCTGCCCCTCCCCAGCTTATGTGTGTGCTTTCTCTCTCAAAATAAATAAATTAATTAAAAAATATTTAAAGGAGAACTGTCAATTTAACATAATCTACCCAGCAAAAAAATTCACCAAAAATGAAAATAAAACAAAAAAAATATTTAAACAAAGGCTGAATTTGACAACTCGTTCTTCAGTTTGAAAAGAAATGGAACCAGTTAGTAAACATATATGGACAACCAGAATTGAGGAACATTAAAATGAAAAATATCTGGTTAAATATAAAAGAATTTCATTATTTTCACTAGTTTCTTTGAAAGACCTTTGAGCTTTAAAGCAAAGTTACATTGTATTGTGGGATATATAATGGGACAGCTGGGTGGCTCAATTAAGCATCGGACTTCGGCTCAGGTCACAATCTCAGGGTTCATGAGTTTAACATGCCTCTCCCCACCCCCCTGCCCCCAATCTGGCTCTGCATGGACAGCTGAGATCCTAGAGCCTGCTTAAGAATCTGTCTCCCTCTCGCTCTGCCCCTCCCCCACTTGCACTCTGTTTCTGTCTCTCAAAAATAAACATTAAAAAAATAAACAAATACACATTATCCCTAGAGATTCATCTGAACACACACACGTACGCACGCACACACAAGCACACACACATGCACACACAAAAACTTATAAAGATGATTAGGTATGCTGCCAAGAGAAAAGTTTGAATTACCTGATCAAAATAAGAGAAACAAGGAGTATCAAGGAAACAACCAAAGAAGAAACAAACAAGATAAACAATAGTGCAACCATCCCAATAAATTGCAGTAAATATAAACGGATTAAGAAATTTAATTAACAGTCAGATATTAACACAACAAATTAAAAAGAAATAAGATTTAACTACAGACAGGTGAACAAGCATACACTTACATAAAGATACAGACTGACAATAAAAGAATAGAAAAAATGTATGCAAAGTAAATATCATGGGAAGGCTGGTATGCATACATATAAAAAGAAAGGATATAAACTTCAACTCTGGGAGTATTATCAGAATAGTGACTGCTACTTGATAATGACAAAAGGGCTAATTCACAAAAAATTCTAACAATTTTGGATGTGTGTACGTAAGACAAAACTTCAGAGACTGTAAAGCAAAACTCGATATAACTAATGAAAGAAATGGGCAAACCACAATCATGGTCAGAGAAATTAACACTTCTTTTTTATTAATTGTTGGACTGACCCCAAAATGTTAATGATATAAAAAAATAATAACATTATCAACAAACATGGCCAGAAGACATTTATAGAACACTACATCCAATATAGAATACACATATTTTTGATTGTATATAGAGCATTATCCAAGATAAACAAGATTATAGGCCATTAAATAAGTCTCAATAAACTTAAAAGATTAAATAATATACAACACATTCTCTAAAACATAATAAATATATTAATAGTAGTAAGATCTCTAAGAAAACTGAAATGACTAGAAAATAATAAATAAGTTCTAAACAATTCATAGATCAAAGAAAAAAATCACAAAACAAAAATCTAAATATTTTGAACTAAATGGCAACACCCTATACACCATATCAAAATTGACAAGATGCAGCTTCACAGGTGCTTAAAAGAAAATTTGTGGCGTCAAACGCTTACATGGAAAATTTAGATAGATACACAGTTACATAGATATATAGACAAACACGTGACCACCTTTGTTTTCCCACGCCTCTTTGAGAATATAATAATAAACAAAATTTCCTGCCTTCCTAGAGCTTCTTGCATAAAACAGACTAAAAGAATAAAAAAAAAAAAACGTGTATGATTAGAAAAGTGGTAAATGCTAGGATCAAAAATAATGGGAAAAAAACAACATTGTTTAATTTAACACTTTTGGATCAATGTATACAGTAGATACTGGAAATGTTATCCCAATATAAAACACCCTTTTACTCTGGATTGCCACATGTAACTACTCACTGCATTGTTTTTCATTGCTTTTTAAAAACAGTTTATATTTTATTTATTTTTCTTCCTATTTTATAATTTCATTAAAACAATATTTAAGAATTAAAAAAATAATGGATAAAGAAGATGTGGTATGTATATATATAATCATAATGAAACATTATTCAGCCATGAGGAGGAAGGAAATCCTGACATTTGTGAAAACATGGATGGACCTTGAGGGCAATAAGCTAAGTGAAATAAGTGAGACAGAGAAAGACAAATACTGCATAATATCACTTATATCTGGAATTTTATAAAGCCAAACTCACAGAAACAGAGAGTAGAATGGTGGTTACCAGGAGCTGGAAGATAGGGGAAATAAGGAGATATCGGTCAAAGGGTACAAACTTTTAGTTATAACCCTTGGGGATCTAACATATAGCATGGCAATTATAGTTCATAATAATGTATTATATACTTGAAAGTGGCTAAAAGATTAGATCTTAAACATCCTTATCACAAGAAAGATATGGTAATGATGTGATGAGATAGAAATGCTAGGTAAGGCTATAGTGGTAATCACTTTGCAATATATAAATGTATCAAACTGACATCACACCTTAAATATACTCAATGTTATATATCAATTATATGTAAATAAAGCTGGAAAAATAATAAAGCCAAAATAAATAATAAACAAACACAGAAGAGGGGAAAAGATAAGGGTCTGGGAAGGATTGTTGTCTATTAAGCTTTAAATAAGGTGTCAAACAATGTTTCACTGAAAAGATCTAAAAGAATGAGGAAGGTATGCAAAATATGGGAAAGATCTTTCCAGGAGGGTAAACAGCAAAAGCCTTAAGGCAGGAGTGGCTTCAGCTGTTAGGACAGGAAAGGGGACAATCCTCAGGACAGGTAAAACAGAAGGGAAAGTACAATCAAGTACAATCAAGGGGATAAAGGAGCCTAGAACCTGCAGGGTCTTGTGGGCCGTTCTGAATTTTTACTCTGAGTAAAAGGCAAAACCACTGGAGGCCTTTAAGTGAAGTGACATGATAGGAACTAGAATAATTTGTGTTAAGAATAAACTGTTACCAGGCTGACTGTGGTAACAGGAAGAAAGTTACTGAGTAACCAAAGTTAGAGATGGTAAGGTATTGGACCAGGGAACTGGCATAATGGAAGTGGGAAGAAGTGGCTGGATGGTGGAAAAACTGTGAAGTTTAGAGACGATGATTAAAAGCGGGAATCAATGCATAGTGTGAGGAAAGTATGCTGATTTGCAGAAAGTGATTTTACATGATTATCTTGAAATGTGTTTCATGTAAAGTGGGATAACTAGGTAAGCAGTAGCTGAGAGGGAAAGTTATGGGGGGGTGTTGTCTGTTTTTTTTTTTAAGATGGGGGAAAAACATACTTGTATGCCAATGAGAAATGTTCAGTATATAGTAAAGAGTGAGATACTGATAAGCCATGAAATTGAGAGGGGCAAGGAATTCTTTGAGGAGGTGAGAGCACTGGGATACAAAAACACACATAGAGAAGATGTCCACAGAGAAGCATGGAAAATTCCTCCATGGTCACAAGAGGGCATTAGCACATATGGGCATAGAGGAGGATGATGTGGATCTAGGAATCTTCTGCTCTGATGGTGCTTGTTTGTTTGTTTTGGCAAATAAGAATCAAAGGTCAGTCTCCCTGAACAAGAATGGGGAAAAAAACGTGTTGAAAATTTGAGGAGGCAAAAGCATGAAAATGCCATCTGGGAAGGCAGAAAGACTAAGCATATATTGGAAGATGATTGGGCAGCATTAATGGTCCACATGAGAACAATGGTCAGGAATTCAAAGTAAGGTTACTCAGTATTCTTTTAAATTTTCTACATGGGTACAGAAAATCAGAGGAATCTCTAAGTAATCTCATAAAATTTTTACAAGAGGAAATGGCAATTTTGAGTATCTCCTAAGCCTGGAAAACACTATGGTCACACCATGCAAGGCCATGTCCATTCTTCCCTGATTCTTTCTACCTCTTAGCCTGACATTGGAGGTCAGAAATAGCAGCCAGCAAATTAGGAGGAGGTGATTATGGGCTGCTAAAAAAAAAAAAACAAAAAAAAAAAAAAAACAGATTTCCCCTGCTATCATGCCTGATGTCAGACTTTCAAAATGAAACAGACCTTACACAGGGAGAAAAGAGTAGGTTTAATTTTGAGATATTGGGAATTATGCTATTATATTAGACAGCATGAGTATTTATTCAATCAGAGCTTTTAGAATGACCAATAGAGTCTGGAAAAAACTTTGACCCTCCCAGAGCAGATCTGAAGGGATGCTGGATGAAAACCTAAAACTATAAATCCTAGTTACTTAATAAAAAAAAAAAAAAAACTGTAGCACACATTTCGAATATTCACTTATTTGAAAGTGATTGTCATGGGGAAAATGGTAAAGATTCTCTCCCCTGAAGATTCCTTTCCACTAGTTATTCAAGCACTCAATCAAGTAGTGCTGTGAAAGAAGTTTATAGAGGTAACAAGCCCCAAGTCAGCTGACTTTCATGTCAGCCCTTTAAAAGCATGGTGTTTCCTCTAGCTGGGAGCAGAAGAAAAAGTAAAAGATCAAAATATGAGAAGGACTAACTGTGTTATTGCTGGTTTGAAAAAGGAGGGACCACAGAAGAAGGCATGACGGTGACTTCTAAGAGCAGAGGCAGTCCCCAGCTAACAGCACACCCACAAATGGGGAACCTCAGACCTAAGACTATAGGAAAAGAGCTATGGTTTTAAACTACTAAGTCTGTGGTAAGTGTGAAAGCTGGCTAAGTGTGCAGAAAACAAATGCAAAGATATTTTCCTTTGTCTCACTGAAGGTAGTTGACTTGAAGGCCAGGAAAACTTTTCCTTTATAATAGTTGAAAGAGCAGCAGATTTGGTTTTAATCTCTGCCTCAGCATTAACTGCTCAACCTTACTGTGAGCCTCTTTGTCTGGGTTTCTATTTGATAAAATATGGATAATAATGTCTATCTTGCAGCATCATGGTAATAATAGATAAAAAGTAAACACTTCACACAAAGCCCTAAATACAAAATGCAAACATCAGCATTCATAATTATTAATAATATTAATGATATTATCATCTCCTTGAATAATACATTTTCTATCTCCCCTAAATATATCTTCGAATCCAGTGTTTCAACTCAAACAGAAGCTCTGGTGTTCCACATTTGAGTCAAGGATTTCACACTCTGTGTAGTAACACTGAAATACCTTTTGTCAGTTGGTCTTTTAATATGTTCACTGCATCAATCATTCTATCATTCTACCTCAGTTATTTAATATCTTCTGACCTCTTTGTTAATCTTAATAGTGTATTACTGACATTCATAACCAATTTAATTTAGATTTTAAATATGCCAAGGCTTCCAATGAGGATACTGATTTCTTTCTACCTCTCATTACTTTCTTTATAGCTAAAATCTCATCAGGAACTCTGCTTTGGAATTTTTTTTTAATGTTTTTCAGTTAGAAATGTACATGGCTTAACTGAATGAAACTGTCAATTGTGATGTACCTTTATTTTCTTAATGTTTAAATCATATTTAATGTAGGGCAAAACTAGTCACAATTTCTGTGATGAGACCTTCTCCAAGATTCAATAAATCAATCATATTTCCTGATGGCTTATTTAATAAAACTGTATACAATATTCATTTATTCTTTCTCCTCATTATTCCTTATTGGATCTTTTCACAACACAACTCAGTCAAAACACTCACATGATTTGTGGACTGAAGACACAATTATTGTTCAGCGTTGACTTTACGACAGGGTATGTGGAAATGAGTATCAAAATGCAATTTTGACTGGAAAAGGAATATTTGCTGATCCACTGCAAGGAGAGTGAACATTTTAAGCCATGCTTTTGAGTTTTAGGTACCTTGAATGCAATTCCACAGTCAGATTTACTGGCATGGTAACTTCTCAAATCAGATCACTAGAGCCAGGAAGAAAAATGAATTACAAGTGAAAACATCATTTTCTTCTCAACTTCACAATATAAATTTGTCTATCCAGTTAAATAGTGGATATTTGTCGATCTGTTGTTCTCTTTCATGTGCTTGCTATTACCATCAATTCTCACTTTCCCCCCCCATTCTATCTCCCCACTACATCTCTCTTTTTTTGTCCCCAGCCCCTCTCTCTGTTGCTCTATCTCCCTACTTCCTTCCTCCCCACCCCTCACTTCTTGCTCATGTTCTCACTCTCTATCCACCCTCACCCCTTTCTTTCTCTCTTCCTTCTCTTCGCTTTCAGGTTCATTTCACCCTGGTAGAAAATAGGAGCCTTGCCGAGTCTCTCTGTCCCATGTTCTATCTGTATATGTCACCAACTACAGCCTGAATATATGACTTTAAATCATTTAATGGATTCATCTGTTTAGCTTCTTGACTAAAATAGTAGTAAGGACTCTTGTAAATACATCACCATGTATTGTTTTGGACCCACATCCCAAGGCTCTGAGTTACAGGCTGCAGTAGTTGTATGGAGTGTGCTCTATATTCCCAACCAGGACTGTACTAAGTTATTGTGGGATCACTTCTTTCCTGAGGTGAGCCATTACTCATGGTTTCAAAAATATCCATTCCTTCCCTAATTAAATAATTGTTGCTTAAAGAGCGGCCTCCACTCTCCAACTGAAGGCATTTTTTTCTGTAGTGTATGTTAAGAACTGTGAAGGACCTAATATTTTATCCTCCTTGCAGGGTAGCAAGTTAGCCTGCTACAGGATCCTGAATGCTGGCAGCAGACTCAGACTCCTGGGCCAGAGATAGAGGCCACATTACCACTCACAGCAAGACCAGTAGCCAGACCATCAACATTTCTCTGAGTTTCTGAGCCCCAATTCCCACATGGCAATGCAAAGAGGGCCAGATGACACTTGTATACACAATGGATTACATTCCAAGAGAGGAACCCTGAGGTTAAGAATCCTGGTTCTTTCATCATGGTCAGTAACCACGTTTGCACTTTTTTTTTGGAAGAAGGTACTATCCCTATCTTACTAGGTTATTCATTATACAAATGCCCTTGAAAATATAGTCCAGACCAATGATAGTGTCTCTGCTCACAAGATATGCAGAAACATGAGACACCTATAGAGAATTGTCACCAAAAGTGTACTGAGATAAAAGCCAGGGAAAAGAAATAAAAGCCCACAATTTTAAGCTGTTTTTCCATATCAAGTAACTCTTCTCAAGAGGTGTTTTCTTTGGGGAAAATAATTAGATGTGCATTCAATATTTATATCATTCTAATCAAATTTCATATTTTTTGAACCACATCTCAAGTCACTACAACTTAGCATGGTTTTTGAGAAGTTTTCCAATTATTAAACTCTGGATGCCAAACAAGGACTTAAAAATATTAGTAGATAGACATCTCAGATGTTTGACTTTATAATATAGACTATGAAGGTTTTTAGAAAATAAAATACACAGTTACTAACTTACTTCTTCAGTGTTTATTTGGCATTATGATGAGTTAGTTCTGACTCACAGAAAGTGATAACAAAGTGATCCACGTTGCATACACCATGGTCATAGTCTATGAGAGAAGGCTTGTGTCCAAAAAGATAATTTATGATACCCTTGTAAATAGGCAGTCAATGTGATATAAAAACATCTAGAAAAAGATGGGTCAGAGAATGCATTTTTGAGGAACCAATAACTGATCTACATTTGAGAAATGAATAAGTACTAATCAGATAAATTTAGAGTGACTCTTTCTTTGGTCATGCAGGTCAAATGATAAACCCATCAAAGCATTCTTTGTTTCTGTTACTCTTCTTTTTCATTGTTATTTCTAGCATCTCCTTTTGATTGTTTTTTACACTGCATCTCTCTACTCAAATTACCCATCTGAACTTACATGTTTCTACTTTTTCCATTACAGTCCTAAATATATTAATCATAGTTATTTTTTAAAAATTTAATGTTTATTTTTGAGAAAGAGAGAATCAGAGTGCGAGCAGGGGAGGGGCAGAAACAGAGAGAAACACAGAATCTAAAGCAGGCTCCAGTCTCCAAGCTGTCAACACAGAGCTCAATGCAGGGCTTGAACCCACAAACCGCAAGATCATGACCTGAACCAAAGTCAGACGCTTCATCAACTGAGCCACCAGGGGCCCCAAATCATAGTTATTTTAAATTCCCTGATAATTCTAAAATCTTTGCCATATCTGAGTCTGGTTCTGATGACTGTTTTGCCTCTTCAGACTAAGGGGTTTTATTGCCTTTTGTTATGCCCTGTAATTTTGCTGAAAGCCAGCCATGATATATTGAGTAATAAGAACTTGGGTTAATAGGACTTTGGCATGAGGTGTTATGTTTATCTGGCTAAGAGTTGGGTTGTCTTTAATGTTTGCTGCAGCTATAGGTTCCAGGGGCTTCAAATTCCTCTAATGTCCTTGTTTTTCTCTCATTCGTTGTCTTGGAATTCCCCAAGAACTCCTTCTTAAATAGAGACTGGGCCTTACAACTCTTGTTAGAAAAATGTCTATTCCTGTCTTCTGCCCATTCTTAATCGAATTAGTTTTTTTTTGAGTGTTGAGTTTTACATATTTTGGATACTAACCCTTTATCAGATATATCATTTGTAAATATCTTCTCCCATTCTATAGGTTGCCTTTTAGTTTTGTTGACTGTCTCCTTTGCTAGCCAGAAGTTTTTATTTTGATGAAGTCCCAATAGTTTATTTTTGCTTTTGTTTCCCTTCCTCAGGAGATATATCTAGAAAGAAGCTGCTACAGTCAGTATCAAAAAGGTTACTGCTTGTGCTCCTTTCTATAATTTTAATGGTTTCCTGTCTCACATTTAGGTCTTAAATCCATTTTGAATTTGCTTTTGTGTATAGTGTAAGAAAGTGGTCCAGTTTATTCTTCTGCATGTTGCTGTCCAGTTTTCCCAACACATTTGTTGAAGACTGTCTTTTTTCCATTGGATATTCTTTCCTTCTTTGTCAAAGATTAATTGACCATATAGTCGTGGGCTATAGACATATAAATTTAACAGCTGTTTACACATTGTCATGTTTGTTTCCATATTTTTTTTCATATAAGTTTTTAAAAGTAAATTGCAGTTCTTATGATGTTTCACCCCTAAATGAGTATAATTCCTTCTATACTGGCAATAGTATTATCCTACTTAACAAAACTGACAATAAATAATAAACATCTAATGACCATCCTATATTCACATATTCCCAGGATCTCCAACCAATACGGCTCATTAGTTTAAATCAGTAATCAGTCATGAACTATGCTTTGTGTCTGGTCGTTGCAGCATTTAAATGCATTTTAAGCTAGAATGGACCAACTTTTTTCATGGTATCCACTGTTGAAGATAAAAGGCCAGCTGTGCTGTAGAATGTCTCACCTTTTGGATTTGCCTATTTGTGAGCTGTCAGTACAGGGCCCAATGTGGGGCTCAAACTCACGAACCTTGAGATGATGACCTGAGCTGAAGTCAGATGCTTGACCGACTGAGTCACCCAGGCGCCCCCTTGTGATGTTACATTTATTTCTCTATTGGCTACCTTTTCTGTAAACTGTAAATTAGACCTAAAAATAATAATGATTCTTGATAAGAATCATTTCAGTAAGAATACTTCATGAATAATACCACAGATCATCATGCATTGTGTTGGAAGCCATCTAAAGCCAGCAGTCCTGCCATTAGTAATGCTATCATTGGTCAGTGTGCTAAGTTGGGAACAGCCAGTACTCTCCATTGAAGTGAAGTATTCTACTTTTCCCATGGCAACCAACAAGTAATCTGTCCCTCCTTATCCTATACCAAGAGACTAAGGCCTGGAAGGGAAAACTGCCCAAGTTCCCACTTTCCCCAGCTCATCCCAAGTACAGTTGTTTAGTTCATAGTCTACTACTTTCAATTCTATTTTCATTGAAGAAGAGGACTTCTTATCTAATTCACATAAAGGTACAGGGCAGTGTAGGGCAGTGGTAGCTCTAAGAATTACATATTCTGACTTCCAATTTGGAAAAATCACCCTTTTGTGAGGTAGAAAATAAATTTGTTTGGGATTAGGTAGAAAGTACAGATTCAAGTAAAATATAATTAGGCCAAATGAAAGATGATGCAAGCCTTGAGTACAGAAGTTGTTATAAAAACTGGACAAGAGAAGGAATTTAAGAAATATTTAGATGGTAAATGGATAGACATCTCTGATTTCTGCAACCAAAAATATTTGTATTTGAATTTAACATCAAATATCTCTCCATATTTCTAATGAAACAGACAAAAGCAAAATATCGTAGAGAATAAACTAAGAGCATAATTTCTGAGTGGATCATAGATATTGTATTTGTGACACTAATTTCAGGTTTATTAATAGCTTTAACCTTACTATGAAAAGTAACCCGCATTCACTTCAAGTACAGAATGAGGCATATTCATGCAGATGTCCTTACTCATAGAAGAACCCCAAACAAAGGGCCAGAAAAAATGTGAAAGAGAAAAGTTGTACCAGACAGTTGTTAAAAATGGCAAAGAAGATTTTATTCAAGACTATTGCAATAGGGGAGAGAGCCACAACTCAACTGCCCTGAAATAAAGGAAGAATGATTTTTAAAAGTTGGGATAAGGGAGCACCTGGGTGACTCAGTCGGTTAAGCATCCGACTCCAGCTCAGGTCATGATCTCACGGTTCATGAGTTCAAGCTCCATATCAGGCTCTCTCCCATAAGCACAGAGCCCACTACAGATCCTCTGTCCTCCTCTCTGCCTCCCACCCCTGCTTACACACTCTCTCTCTCTCTCTCTCTCAAAAATAAATAAATTTAGAAAAATAAAAATAAAAGTTGGAATAAGATAATGGAAAAGTACTAGAAGACCCTGGGGAGGAGCGAGGTTTGTTCAATGTCATTAGGCTGTCTGCATTTCCTACTTGTTACTTGCAGAAGTTGGGCTCCTACCCTCACACACGAAGACTGGAAGAAGTCTAGACTAGACTAGAAGTCCTATCTTTCTAAGGATTACATTGCAATAGGATATCTCCAAGGTCCTTAAGAAACACATTCCTGGCTTGTAGAAGATTTACATCTCAGTAGGGCAGAGAAATAATTTACAGTTGCATGTTTTCTAAAGTAAATTCTCTGAGAAAATGGGTAGTCAAGGGCTTTTAGTTAGGAAGAAACCTGTCTAAAGTTTAGTCATGCAGAAGCAACAGTAAGACCATCTTAGTCAAAACTTACTCAAGAAATAGAGGTCAAAAGCAAAATAAGTTGCCTGGAATGAGACATTCTGAATAAAAATAATGTAATTTGCATTTCTGTGTTTAGCTGCATTAGTAAAATATCATAAAGTAAATGAAAACATACTATTTTTTATAATAATGAGAAAGACAAATGACAATAGGGGAAAAAATGATCTCCTGATTTTCAACTTAGAAATTTTGCAGCTACTAAATCACCTTGAAAGACTTTAAACATAAACAAACTACAGAAATATGAAAAGCCTAGCACAGTGTTCAAACAGGGAGACTACTGTTCCCTGTGTCTATGAGGCAGAAATAGCTATTTGACATAATCTTTTGTAATTATTGGAGTGGATTTTCTCAGTCTAATCATATGCCTTCTGTCTCTGCTCTTAGTGAGCATACATGAATTGCAGAGTAGACTGTGACAGAGAAACAGACCAAACAACTAGATAAAGGTAGTTAGTCTTCTATGAGGGAAGCCTCTGCTACTATCAAAACTAATGTAAAGTGCTACATCAAGCCACTAGCTAACTTGAGGATTTCTGTACTTTGTAATGGCAGACAATATTATGTTTTAATGTTTCATTTTAATTTCCTAAGACCGTTGTTGTGACTTAAATTGTGTCCCCTCAAGAAAAGACATGTTGCAGTCCCAACCCCTAGTGCCTTAGAATGTGACCTTATTTAGATCTTCACAGAGGTAATCAAGTTACAGTGAGGTCATGGGGGGGGGGGGGGGGGGATGGCTAACTCAATATGACCGATGTCCTTACACAAAGGGGTAAATATGGACACAGATACAAATAGGCACAGAGAAAAGATGGTGTGAAAAGACATAGGGAGAAAACACCCATCTACAAGCCAAGCAGAGAGGTCTCGAATAGATCTTTTCCTTACAACAAACCACCCTCAGAAGGAATCAACCCTACCAATAACGTTTTCATTCCAGACTTCTAGCCTTTAGATCTCTCAGACATTAAATTTCTGTTTAAGCCACCCAAAATCTGGTACTTTTTAACAGCAGCCCTAGCAAATGAATACAAGTACTGAGACTGAAAAACTGTATTTTTTTAAATTTTGAAGTTACTATTTTCTCCCTAACCTGTCACTTAAAAACCGTTTGCTTCTCACTTCTTTTGACCTTTATGACATTTTTTATGTCTACTTACTTTGATTCAATCAGTCACTTTTTTCAAAAGAATTTTAATTTGGTTTCTAAAAATGAAACTATTAGGTTTCTTGGGATTTTGTATAAATAAATACTTTACTCAATACAAGTGGCTAGTTGAGTCAGAATTTTAAATCTTTTTAATTGGCTCAATAAGAATACACACACACACACACACACACATACACACACACACACACCCCTCTAAACCTATGATATACAATAAATATGCCCAGATCCACACAAAATAATCAACTATTGTATCATAATCTACGAACGGCCTAAAACAATTCCTCTTCCAAATGTGAAAACTCTCATCATGGAGACTGATGTATGCCAATTTAAATGCATATCATCACTGAGAACCAAAGTCAGCCTGAGTATGTGGTGTACTCAGTGACTTTATAAAGAATATATACATGGGTTTAATTCATATAGTGTGTATGTGTTTTATATTTAAAACTCAAAAGAGAAAAATTATGCTTAATAAATAAATGTATAGAAATTTATTGAAAAATACAAGTTTACCTTTAAAATAGCTGTCAAAACAACCACTGCATTTTTCATAATGCAATCTATTTTTTATTCCCTATTCTGAATGTGAAAGGTTCACAAATTATTCTAGCTTGTTACCAAGACAGAAAAAAAACCTCAACCCACTAGTATTAAATTATGATACTAATCAGTCCTAAGATAAAAGCCTGGAGGAATGTATTTTTAATAAAGAAAACGCTAGGTACACAAATTATTTAATATTCAAAGTCTCAATGTTATATTTCTTTCATAAATGATACTACCTTCAGGTTTCTCTTACTTCCTAATGTTCTCAGTGAACCCTAAGGATACTGTAGAAACCTAAATTTTGAAGTCTTTAAATAGATGAAAGCCAATCATAAATAATGCATTTTTGCATTTAGATAAGAGATTCTGCTTGGCTATTTCAAAGTTAAAAAAACAGGATCTATTCTGTTTAGGTGTTTTTGCAACAAATCAAACACTAATCATCATTTTGCTTGTATTTTACTATTTGCCATCAGGACTGACCTACCATAAAATGATGTACAATAATCTCTCTCAGTGACAGATTAATTGTTTTTCTCTGTGTCTCATTTTAGACTGTTTAAAGTGCCACACTGGGCTAGAAATCCTAGTATTTATTCTTGGAGAGTGCCTCCAAAGCGTATTTTATAGAAGAATTCTGAGAAGCTGAGGCAGTTTCTGTATACACTTGTGACTCCCTCTTCCCAGCTCCCTCTGGGGAATAACAAAACAACCAAACCAGAAACCATGTCACAGCCTCTATCTCTAGGGAGGCAGGGCTGACCTCCCAGACCTTGGTGCCACGGAACACAGGAGGACAAGTGCCTTGCCTCAGAGCCTTAGCTTCTACTGTTCCCACCCCTGGATTTTTCCTCCCTCCAAGGTCACTTTAATCTCTCAATTCCTTCAAGTCTTTTCTCACATATCTCCTCTTCAAGGAGAACCCTAACTGCCCTATGTAATACAGTATCTCCCTGGAATTAGAGGTTCCCCTTATCCTCTTTTTCTTTTTCTGAAAGAATTTATCATTTCTAACATTGCATAGTTTTAAATTATATTTATGTTTTATCACCCTTAAACCCTGATAAACATATACTTCATGCATGAGGAAATCTTTTTCTGTTTGTTTCCTAGAATATTCTAAGTGCTAGGAATACTGTCTGACACACAGCAGACATTTACTAAATATCTGTGAGTGATGGAATAAATGAGCAGCTACGGAGGAGAATACCTGCTGCCTAGTACCTACCTTCCTTTCTGCCTGGATAAACAAGCCAACAACTCCCAACCACCCACCATCCCACCACCCCCGTGAATTATTTGAGAAGCTAGGAGTCTGCATTTGCCTGCCTGCTGTGGATTTGGAGAGAAGCTGCTGGGGTAAGCTAAATAGCTCCCAGAGCCTGCAGCGGAGCCAACTGCCCCTCAGAGAGACCAGAGAGGGTCTGGATTTCCAGTTCACTGCCTGTCAGTCCACAGGAGGAGAAGCCACTTTGCTTTCTGCTACCTACTGGTTTCCTGCTACAGGACAGAGGCCAAAAAGTCAAACTTCATGGATTCCGAAGAATCACAAAATCATGAGCCAACAAATTAAAAATGCAACTCACTAAAGGACACTCAGTTACCTAAAGGAGGAAGACCAAACTAACTGAATTATCTAGGATGAGGTAGCTCCTACTGAAATGGAACTGAAAAAAAGGCAGAAGAATGCTACTAAGCAAGACAACAAAGATGTCACAAAAAAATGTTTAAAAGCAAAACCATACAAGTGGACTATACTCATACTCTTTCAGAAAATAATAAAGAAGAAAGAGTTCCCTCTCATTTTATGAAGCCTGCATTATCTATCAAAGCGAGCAAAAAACACTATATACATAAAAACTACAGATATCCCTCATGAGCACAGATGTAAAATTTCATAACCAAATATTGGTAAATTGAATTTAATAATATGCACCACGACAAAGTCAGATTTATGCCAAGAATACAGATGTTTGTTTCTTTCTTTCTTTTTTTTTTTTTTTTGTATTTACTTATTTTGAGAGAGACAGAGCATGAGTGGGTCAGGGTCAGAAAGAGAGGGAGACGCAGAATCTAAAGTAGGCTCCAGGCTCTGACCTGTCACGGGCCTCAAATTCAGGGCCATGAGATCATGACCTGAGCTGAAGTCGGACGCTTAACTGAATGAGCCACCCATGTGCCCCTCAGGAATATGGGTTAATACAACATTCCGAGAGCAATGAATGTAATTCACTGTGTTTTCAGACTGGAAAATTTTAAAAAAAGAAAAAACAAATGACCATCTCAGTAATTGTAGAAAAAGTATTTACCAAACTCCAACATCCACGCCTGCTTTTTTAAACTTCTCATCACTCTAGAAATAGAAGGGAACTTCCGCAACCCAATCAAGAACATATATGGAAAACCAAAGCTAACATTATATTTAATGTTGAAACACTGAATGCTTACCTATAACATCAGGAACGAGGTGAGGATATCTGTTCTTACTACTACTATTCATCTTAATAACAGAGGTCCTAGCCACTGCAGTAAGAAAAAAAAATGAAAAAGATATATAATAAATATTGGAAAGGAAGAAATAAAACTGTCTTCATTCACAGATAAGATGACCACACTTAAAGTAAAAAAAGCTATCAGCAGTAATAAGTAAGTTTAGGAAGTCAAATAGTCAAGGTTGGTATGAAAAAATTACTTTATTTCTATATATTAATCATAAAATTGGGAACTGAACATAAAAATACTATACAACTTAGAGATAATCTTAAAGTATGTGAAAGGACTATACACTGAAAACTATAAAATATTTTGAGAGAACTGCTAAAAGACACAAATACACTATCACTTGAATGGAAAAATAAATTAAAATGGCAATTTTCCCCAATTTAATATATATATAGACTTACTGCAATCCCTTTCAAAATCATAGCAGGGTTTTTTTTGCAGAAATTGGCCAACTGACCCTGAAATATATATGAAAAGACAAATAACCTGGAATAGCCAAAATACTGAAGCAAAATATTGAAACAAAAATCTAGGACTTACACTTCCCAATTTCAGAATTATTATAAAGTTATTGTAATCAAAAAGTGTGGTTCTAACAAAAGAAGAAACACAAAGGATCAATGGAAGAGAACTGAGAATCCAGAAAAAACTGTTACATTCATTGTCAATTGATTTTTAGCAGAGATGTCAAGGTAATTCAATGAATAAAGAATTGTCTTTTCAACAAATGGCACTGAGACAATTGTGTAACCACAGGAAAGAAGATTAATCTAGCCTCAACATATGCTAAGATAAACTCAAAATGGATCAAAGACTTAAATGTAAAATCTAAAACTATGTTAAAAACTTGGCAAATATGTGAATGGGGAATGGATGCTTTGCCAAGGAATATTTACAAAGAGCAAACAAGCACATGAAAATAGGTTCCACATCTTTAGTCATCAGAGAAATGAAAACTAGAACAAGGAGGTACCACTACAAGTTATAATTAAAATACCAAGTTTTGGCAAGAACGTGCAGCAACTGCAATGCTCATACATTGCTGGCAGGAATGACACTATGGCCATGTTGGAAAGCAATTCGGTGATGTCTTATTAAAGTTAAACATGCATTTAACATGCAACCCCACCTATTTCGCTCCTTGGGAAAATAAAAACATCTGTCTACACAAAAAAATGATACTTCAATGGTCATAGCAACTTTATTGCTAATGAGATAAGACTGAAAACCAGCCCAAGGCTTTTGAACTGGTGAATGGGTAAACAACGTAAAATATCCATTCAGCAGAATCAATCACAAAGGAATCAATCAAAAGTAACTAACTACTGACACAAACTACTGATATACACACGATACATGAGTATTTACAAGGATAAATCTTAAAAGCATATGCTAAGTGAAAAAAAGTCAGACTCACCAAAAAGCATATGCAGTATGATTCTAATTACATGAGATTCCAGACAAGGCAAATTTGCAATAACAGAATGAGCAGATCAGTAGTTAACTTGTTCTAGGAGTGGTAGGAAATGAATTGTGAATGGTATACTTAACTTTAAGGAGTGATGCAAATGTTCTTATATCTTTACAAATTTTTGAACTGTGTCCAAATTATAACCCATAAAAGTGGTTTTGAAAAAATCTGAAAAAATGCAATGGGAGTATCCCTCCCTATCCAAACGCACGTTACAGAAATTATCATTATCTCAAAGTAGTGACTTGCATTCCACAAAGAGCTACTTTCCCAAAGACCAGGAGCCGAAGAGCATGGCCAGCCTGGAGAAAGGCAGCATCCCTGAGCCAAAACGCCAGCATAGGCAGCTAGATCTCTCTCTGGAATGCACTTCCCCTGCAAAATTTCCTCCCCACCAGAGCTTGTGAGGTCTTCACCCAAATACTCAAAGATCTAGGGCAGCCTTTGCTCTCTGCTCTGCCACTACCACCAAAAAATTCTCATAGACTTGTCAAAATTGGTAGGCTCCATCACAAAGGAAGCAGTATTTTCCTTCCTGGAGCTCCTATAAATTGTGTGTTTCTAACTATAAAACCTCTTAAATTCAATGTTGAATTATATTTTATTTATTTTTGCCCTGTTGGACTGCTCCTTGTTATGAAACCTATTTCTGGTGATTAATTTTTGTGGCCTCACAATGCTTTGATGTATTGACATTGACCCAGTAGCAGTCTGTAAGGATTCATTTTTAAATACAGCATATTTCAGCATTTTGTATGTATGTGTGATTGGTCCAGTATTCCACAATCATCTTTAGGAACTTCTTCCTATGAACCAAACTACTAGATATAACCATCTTTTCTTACAAACTAATTAATTTCTTATTAGCCAAAGTATAAGAATCTAATGCTATTTTTGTTTGGTTTATATTAAATTTGAATTCTATTATAGATTAGGAAGGAGAAAAGTGTCTCTGTGTGTTTGTGGATCTTTATTTACAAATTATACCATATATCCATTAGATTATCAATTACTTGATTATTCATTACAAGGCCTCCTGTTAATGTGAAAACAATCATGAGTGCTCAGTCGGTTAAGTGTCCAACTTCGGCTCAGGTCATCAACTCTGTGCTGACAGTTCAGAGCCCGGAGCCTCCTTTGGATTCTGTGTCTCCTTCTCTGTTCCTCCTCCCACCCCCTACCCCCCACTGCTGTCAAAAATAAAGATTAAAAAAAAAAACAAGAAAAATAAAATAAAATATCAAACCTATCCTTTCAAAGTCATATTATCAAAGACATCCATGCTTGTAGAATTCATAAGCACTAAAACAGTATACATATAAACTTTATTTTTTTTTTTTTAATTTTTTTTTCAACGTTTTTTATTTATTTTTGGGACAGAGAGAGACAGAGCATGAACAGGGGAGGGGCAGAGAGAGAGGGAGACACAGAATCGGAAACAGGCTCCAGGCTCCGAGCCATCAGCCCAGAGCCTGACGCGGGGCTCGAACTCACGGACCGCGAGATCGTGACCTGGCTGAAGTCGGACGCTTAACCGACTGCGCCACCCAGGCGCCCCTAAAACAGTATACATATAAACTTTAAAAACAACTATTTATTAAAAGTTCTATGGTGATGGGATCTTTTTTCCCTATTCCTGTTTGAAGGGGTAGGTACTCCCAAAATATTAATCAGTGATAATTCAACTTATTCATACATTCAGATAATATATTTATACTTTATATATTGAAAAGAAATAAAATTGGAAATGTGTTAAATTGGTATTTTTAAAAATCAAATAATAGATTTCTGACTGCAAGTATTAGTCATGGTTGAAAATTAATCATGAATGTCACCTAGAAATAATCAATAAATGCCTCTTTGCTGCTCAAAAAGAGCTTATTCTTATATATATTAGTGCTGTCTTCAAGCACCTCCAAGTGTCTAACAATATGTAGATACACTTTTATTTAGGTTTGTATTAAGAGGGATAGTTGATGTTAAAGAAAAAATATACTTCTTAGAAGTATATAGCAATTTTAGTCCACTCTCAATGGAAGGAAAAACTCTATTCGACTACAAATGTCAAATTGTAAACTAGCAACATTCAAGGTTGTTCATGTTAGTTATCCATCAACTTCAGTTATCAGAAAATGAAGTGAATTGTTTACAGTCTCGCATTTATAATTGTGACCCAGAGACTATGTTTGATCTCACCAATAAGAATTTCAGAAGTTCAAATTTGACATCTCTAATTTCTTTGCATGTATTTTAGTACCATTTTTGTGTGGACTGTTCAGTTTCTTTTAAGAAGAAACTCTGCATTTGATCCTTATTTATGAAAGCAGCAAAAAATTGCAGTTAATAAAAATATAAAGTTAAATACTTTTTCTATCTAAAACACTGGTCTAGGGGCGCCTGTGTGACTCAGTCGGTTAAGCAGCTGACTTCGGCTCAGGTCATGATCTCACGGTCCGTGGGTTCGAGCCCCGCATCGGGCTCTGTGCTGACAGCTCAGAGCCTGGAGCCTGCTTCAGATTCTGTGTCTCCCTCTCTCTCTGACCCTCCCCGCTCATGCTCTGTCTTTCTCTGTCTCAAAAATAAACATTAAAAAATAAAAAAATAAAAAATAAATAAAACACTGGCCTAGAATTTTATGGGAAATCATAGACAATAACAAGCACTGCACCAAACATCAAGTAAATCATTGATAATTGTCAGTTCATCCCATAGAGATCATCACAGGGTTGGTATGCTGAATCTGGACCCTCTATTTCAAAGGGAAATACATGTATAAAAGGGACATTTTACAATAAAAGTTCCCAGAAAAAAAAAAAAAAAGAGAGAGAATGAACAGAAAGAAACATGCACTCAAAAGCATTTCTGTTGAATAATTTGCTGTTATTACTAGCACCTTCAGCCTATTTAATTAATAATGTTCAAACAATGTTAAATATACTCTGTAAAAAAGAAAAGAACTATTTTTTTCAACCTACCTATTAATACTCATTTTGAAATTGACCCTTCACAATTTTCCTGATCTCAAGGGAACCTCAACTGCTCTTATCTATACTCACTAGTGTAGAGCAATTAACATATATCCCAGCAGCTTAGATTCTGTTTGAATGTGATTATTTCAAAAGTGTCAGGGGACTGAAACCATACTCTTAGAAGACAGGCCATGACATGATAAAACAGGGTTTCTAAAACCATAGGCACTCTCACAGTTCAACTGGTTTAAACTGAGAGGCAGTTCTCCAAATACCTTTACCCTAGTTGATGCCTAGCAAGGATTTACTTATCTATTCTTTACTGTATTACTTTGACCTGGAGATTTAGCAAAGTACGTAAGAAAGATGCTTCAAAAGTGGAGGGGATAAACCAGAATAAATCCTTAGCCTTAGGAATTAGAGGGTTTTAACATAGAAATAACATAGTTCAAACATCTCTTTTTTACAGATAAACAGAATTCTAATTTAGTTATCTATTCTACATATACAGTCTATCTAATCTACCTATGTTTCTGTCTATCTAGTTATCTATTGCTATGTGACAAACTACTCCAAATTTAGTAGATTTAACAATAATTTTGTATCACACCATTCCATGGGTCAGAAAATCGGGCAGGGCTTGGTTATGCATTTCTACTAACTTTTTAAAATTTTTTTTAATGTTTATTTATTTTTGAGAGACAGAGCATGAATGGGGGAGGGGCAGAGAGAGAAAGGGGTCACAGAATCCAAAGCAGGCTCCAAGCTCTGAGCTGTGAGCGCTGAGCCTCATGTGGGGCTTGAACTCATGAGCTGTGAGATCATGACCTGAGCCCAAGTCAGACACCTAACAGACTGCGCCACCCAGGTGTCCCATGCATTCCTACTATTATGCAAGGCATTGCCTCTATCACTCAGTAGTATTAAGCTGGTGGCTGAACTGGTCTAAGAAATCTAAGATGGATACAAACATCTGCCTGATCATTTGACAAGGAGGTTGGAAGGCTGGAGACAGCACTACTCTTCTCTCAGGGACTCTTTTTGGGTTTTCCCCAGCAGGGTAGCCAGACTTATTATATTTACATGGAGGCTGAGGACTTCCAGAGACTGAGGTAAGAATTGCCAGTTCTGGGGTGCCTGGGTGGCTCAGTTGGTTCAGTGTCTGACCTCGGCTCAGGTCATGATCTCACAGTTCATGAGTTTGACCCCACATAGGGCTCTGTGCTGACAGCTCAGAGTCTGGAGCCTGCTTCAGATTCTGTCTCCTCTCTCTATGCCCCTCCCCCACTCACGCTGTCTCTCTTTCAAAAATAAACATTTTTTTTTAATTAAAAAAAAAACGAATTGCCAGTTCTTTTTAAGTCTAGGGTCAGAATTAAAATAACATGATTTATTGCATGATTCAAAGTTTTCATATAGAGACCTACATTTAAATGGTGGGGAAACATACCTCACCACTGATTGGAATGACTGACAAAGAATTTTTACCATTTTTAATATGCCATAGTTCCCTCTTCAGCTAAAATTATTTTTGTTTCTCCCACATGGAAAATACACTGAGCTCTTCCCAAGATCCCCCAAAGTCGTATCCCATTTCAATATTGATTTGATGTTTAATATCTCATCATCTAAATTAGATCCAGATGTAAATAGGATTCCCTGTGTAAGATTCCTTTCAATGCAAAAACTGTGAATTAAAGAAATAAAGTTATGTCTCCTTCCATGTACACACATAACACAGAATGATAACAAAGGAATGGAGAAATACTAATAAACATTCCTTTTCAAAAAGGAGCACTAGGAGGCACATAAGTTAGTATTCTACAGAAATTTTCAAATCCATCTGGCCAAAGTCCTTAGTCCACTGGTTAGGGCCCAGTTCTCCCTAGGACTGCTTCTCTGCATGTCTTGGCTCTGATATCTGTATGTATTCTGCCTTCTGAATCATCTTTTCTTTTCCAACTCAGCCTTGCTTTGCTTCTGATGTTGCTGTAGAAAACCCCACTAAGAGTCTTAAAGACATGGTGTGCAGAAAAGAGGGTCTGAATTCTTACCAAAGGTTGTTACAGCTTTACATCTATCCCTAATGTCATACTTTACTGCTCTGGATTTTATCTTTTATCTGAAGCAACTACTTAATTTGGTAATCTTTTGCTGTGTGGAAAAACTGTTCTGAACTCCTTACATTTCGTCAAAATTCAACTTGAAAACTCAACAGCTTTTTCTTTAATATATCTGTGCTAGGCCACTAGAAACCAAGTGGCCCTATACAATTTATGCTTGGAAATATGCTTATTTTATTTTAGTAACCCCTATACCCAACATGAGGCTTGAACTCAACCCCAAGACCAACTCATTTCCCTCCTCCTCTTGAACAAACACTATAATGAGTTGATGGTATCTGTATGCATGTATATATGTATGCATGTATTTATCCATATCCACATCTATATCTATGTTTCTATATGCAGTATTTTTTTTGTGTGCCTTGCTATTCTTTATCTTTTGCCCATTTTATATGCAAATCTTGGTTGAACGTTTTTTTATTATTAATTTATGTATTCTAATTATTATTGTTAGGCATTTGTGTATCCTGCAATTAACCTTTCCTGGACTATGAACCATCGGATTACCATTTCACTTAGTTTACTGTTGTCTTTTAGAAAACAGATGTTTCCAACTTTGACATTTTGCTACTCCTGATTAGATTTTTGATCCCTGTGGTTTCTGGGCATGGTAGAAAGTAAACATATATTTTGTTTCATATGGATAACACATTCTACCATCATCATATACATACAGTTAATTGTTTACCTCACTGATCTGTAGTGCTTCATAGATGATAAAGCCAGGTTTAAAATTTGTTTGCTCTGATCTGTCCCATTAGCCCATTTATCTATCTCTCTACACAAATGCCACAACTTTATTCTTGTGATCTGGATGGCAAACACCCTCAGCTTATTCTTTTTCTTAAATCTTCTCTTAATGATTCCTAACCCTTTCAATGACTTTGTAAGTAATATAATCACCTTGTCAATTCCATAAAAACTATGAAAGGATCTTGATTGCCACTGTATTCAGTTAATTAGGATTGAATTATCTTATACATACAGTTCAGATTTTTCAGCCATGGATATGAATACCTCTATATTTAATTTTTTTTTTTTTAACGTTTGTTTATTTTTGAGACAGAGAGAGACAGAGCATGAACGGGGGAGGGTCAGAGAGAGGGAGACACAGAATCTGAAACAGGCTCCAGGCTCTGAGCTGTCAGCACAGAGCCCGACGCGGGGCTGGAACTCACGGACCGCGAGATCATGACCTGAGCCGAAGTCGGCCGCTTAACTGACTTGAGCCACCCAGGCGCCCCTATATTTAATTCTTTAATGCTTATCAATAAAACTTTATAATTTTCCCCTAAACATTTTACATACTTTCTTCATATTTATTACTTAGTGCTTTATAGTTTACATTGCTTCTATAATGTTATCTTATTTGTTTTTGCTGTGTATACTAACATAATGGATTTATGATCTTATATATGACTATCTTGCTGAACCCACTCATTAACTCCAAATATTTCTCTCTTATGTTTCCTGGGTATACAAACACGTAAGTGAGGATATTGATGATTTTGTTTCTTTTGAAATTTTAGAGCTTTTATTGTTTTTATTGTGTTCCAGCACTGCTTAGGGTCTCAAGCACAGTGTTTAATAAAAATGGCTGGAGCAGGCATGCCTTTTTCCTGATTTAAAAGAAAACACTTGTACCTATCACCATTAAGTTTGATATTTGCTGAGATTTTAGGAGACATTTTTCTAGTTAAATCCAAATTTACTAAGAATTTTCACTTTTCTCTTAATCATAAGTAAATATTTAATTATATAAAAATATTTCCATGAATATATTGCTATATTACAAAATATAATTTATATATTTCATTAATTAGTTGCAAACATTTAATACATCTTAAAAGACTGCAATATGTCTAACTCATGTTTCATTTAATATACTACTAGGTTTGGTTAGCTAATATAATCTAAAGTTATTTGTACATTTACTAATAAGTGAAAGTAACACTACTTCAGTTGGTTGGTATAAGATTAAATGAGTTAACATTATAAAGTCCTTAAAACAATGTTTAGCACATAAATACTGCAAATCAAAAATAGCATGCTGCATTCTTTTCTGTTTTCATTACCAAATATATATCAACCTCTTAAAATGAGATCAATAAAATTAATGTTTTCCTACTTTCTAAAAGAATTTTAGTAGGATGTCAATAATCTATTAATTGAATATTTTAACAATGGTCCTGGTTTAGAGTTTGTTTGTTGGTTTGTGTGCTTTTTTGGATGGGGCTATATGGGTTATTATTTCAAGTTCTTATTTCTTGAAGTTCTATTCAAGTTTTCTATTTCTTCTTGTATTGTTTTTGATAAAACAAGAAAATACAGTCAAAGTACTTCTACCTATGGAGTTTCTATTTTGTGACAAGGAGACAAAGAATACAGATGCTAAGAATAAATAGTACAAAGGTGGGGTAAAGAGTAATAAAATAATAGTGTTATTTTATATCAAGTAGAGTGAAGCTTTGTTTTTTTTTTAATTTTTTTAATGTTTATTTATTTTTAACAGAGAGAGAGACAGAGCATGAGAAGGGGAGGGGCAGAGAGAGAGGGAGACAGAATCCAAAGCAGGCTCCAGGCTCCAAGCTGTCAACACAGAGCCCAACATAGGGCTCAAACTCACAGACCGCAAGATCATGACCTGAGCCAAAGTCGGATGCTCAACAGACTGAGCCACCCAGGCGCCCCAGAGTGAAGCTTTGTTTAAATGAAGGTAAGAGTTTCCAAGGCTATTGTAACAAAGTACCACAACCTGAGTGGCTTAAACAACAAATGTGTTCTGTATCCTATTTCTAGAGGCTGTAAGTCCAAAACCAAGATGTCAGCAAGTTAGCTCCTTCTGAGGGCTGTGAGGGAAAAATCTGTTGTTTGAGGCCTCTCTCCTTGGTTTATAGACACCATCTTCATGTTCAAAGGTGCTCTCTTTATATGTATGTTTCCAAACTACCCCTTTTTATAATAATACAAATCATACTGAATTAGGGCCCATCCTAGTGGGAATTTCTGTGCTGACAGCTCCTGGGTGGCTCAGTCAGGTTAAGCATGGATATATATACGACTGTGATGGTCTCACAGTTCCTGAGTTTGAGCCCCACATTTGTCTCTCTGCTGTCAGCACAGAGCCCACTTCGGATCCTCTCTCTCCCTCTCTCCGCTCCTCCCCCCACTCATTCCCTTTCTCTTCTCTCTCTCTCTCTCTCTCTCTCTCTCTCTCTCTCTCTCTCTCTCTCTCTCTCTCAAAAATAAATAAACATTAAAAAAATGAATTTCTGGGGAAAAGAGTGATCCAGGCAGAGGGAATAGCCAAAGGCCATGAGATAGGAACTTACCCAGTTTTCCCAAGAAAAATGCATTTCCAGTGTGTGATGCAACGTGAAGGAGGAGAAGGGTGGAAGGATGTAGATGAGCAATGTAGCGAGGGACCAGATCAGGAGGACCCTGGAACAAGGTGCCTGGAAGACTACGGTAAGGACACAGAGTTTATTCTGTGTGATACAGGAAAACACTGAGTTTTGAGCAGATGAGTGGCATAATATGATTTGTAGAGAATAAACAGAAATGTCAGGTGTAGAAGCAAAGTAACTTGCCATGCAGTCATCATGATAATGTAGAGGAGAGATCATGGTGGTGGCTAAGAGTAGGACAGTACTAGGACATATCATGAGAAATGAGTCAGTACTATATATATTTTGAAGACAGATCTCACATATTTTGCTAATAAGTTGGAATACTACTTAGGAATACTTAAGTTAGTATCTCAGGCTATACTTTTCCAGACCAAATGGGTAAGATAAATTTGAACTTTAAATTTGGAGACAGGGTCGGCAAGATGGCAGAGTAGGAGGTTCCTAGCTCACATCTTCCCACACAAACTTGCAGTGAGACAGGTCAATAATTAGACATTCTGAAGCAAGTTGTTTTCTTTAAACTCCTAGAGCTCAGATTGAATTAAACTACTTCCAGCTTCCTTTCCATTGATAGGTTGGTAGACTTCTTCTAGTCCTATTTTACTAAAGGCATAGAGTTTTGAGTATACAATTCTCCATGCTGAGAAAATGCAAGGAGTCTTAACTGCTCCCTACTCCCAATCTATTCTACTTTCACCCTACTGAGGGGCTGTTAAGATCACAGAAGACCATGGGGGAGGGGGAGGGGAAGGGGGAAAAAAAAGAGGTTAGAGAGGGAGGGAGCCAAAAGAGACTCTTAAAAACTGAGAACTGAGGGTTGATGGGGGGTGGGAGGGAGGAGAGGGTGGGTGATGGGTACTGAGGAGAGCACCTATTGGAATGAGCGCTGGGTGTTGTATGGAAACCAATGTGACATTAAATTTCATATTAAAATAAAATAAAATAAAATAAAATAAAATAAAACAAAATAAAATAAAATAAAATAAAATAAAATAAAATAAAATAAAATAAAATAAAATAAAATAAAATAAAATTTAATAAAATTTTCAAGGGGAACAAGGGAAAAAAAAAAAAAAAAAAGATCTCAGTCTCTTGGTCATACAGCCAACATATCGAAAGAGCCCAGCTTCACAGTTAGCTCATTACTACAGCTTACTCTTCACATTTGGTGCCAACAGATTTTTCATTATCTTATTTAAACTCAGCCTACTAGCATTCCTGGTAGTTTGAAGCTAAGAGGATTTGTATGGATATATGTTCTAATAAAGAGACAGAAACATATACACAATGTTCATGATACAGTAAAATGGCATGCCCTACTTGAATTCACAATGTGACTCAATCAATTGAAAATTAATGATGCTAAATGACAGACTTGATTGGTTTCCTCATGAAAGTGCATATTCATATTGTTTCTTGGAGTCTATGCTTATGATTCTTTTGTTCAACAGACCATGTTTCCTTTAGTTTTAAAACTTTCTCTTGTTTTGACATATCAGGCTTTCATATTGAGTTATTAGTGTTTGATGTAAATAATAATACTGAGATTAAGTAAAAAATTGGTGCAATACCTTCATTTTAATACTCAAAAGTATTTTGTTTTTCTTTGGTATCAGTACAAGAAATTGAAAACTGAAGTTGCTATTAGTAAATTAAAAAAAGAAACTTTTGATAATTCGACTCTTCACATACAATCATAAGCATTAACCATAGTGGTAGTACTGACATTAGACTACTAAAAGTATACAATTCATAAATGTAAAGCTCTATAAATTTGCAAAGTAGGCATATCATTTTAACACAACTCATCAAAAAACAGAATTTCACCAGGGCCCCCAGAAACCTGCTTTTGCACACTTAGATACTTCTTCCATGGGACACCATGGGTTTAAAACTCTTTGGGTTTAAAACAGCATAGATACAGATTATATTTTTGAACTTCTACAAATACAGTCATAGAATATGTGGTTTATATTATGTTTCTGAAAATTATTCATTATTTTGTGCACAGTTTAGTTTATTTTTAATGCAGTACAGTATTACCTATCACACTACTGATAGGCATTTCAGTTATTTCCAGTTTGGGACTATTAAAAATACTTCTTATATAAACTTTATTGTGCATGTCTTTTGATGGTCATCTATGTATACGTATATTTCTTTGGGGCATATACTTTGGAATGGAATTGCTACCATGGTTTTGCCAACTACAATATCTTGTCACCATTTTTTATGTGTCACTTTTCTCTATATTTTGTATCTTTTTTATCTTTTCCAGACTTCAGTGTGAATACTCTTTATTAGCCTGCCTTCCAGTTCCCTAATCCTGTATTGTACTAAATTCTTAATACTAAATAGTTTTTTCATGTGTATAATTTTTATTTGACCCTCTAATAAATTCACATTTTCTGATGAAATTCCTTATATGTTAATCTATTTTCTTTTTTTTCTTGAACATATAAATTATAGTTCTTCTTAAATTCTGGTTAGCTAATTCCAAAATCTGGGTCAATTATGGGTGTTTTGATTCTCTTTTTTTATTCTCTTAATTTCAATTATATAGTCAAGTTCCTTATATACTCAGGTTTGGGGGGTGGCTTTTGTTTTCATTTTTACTAAATGCTGAATATAGCATAAAAATATAAAGAGTCTCCAGATAATATTAATTCCTTCCAAATAGGATTAATCCATCTCTCTTCTAGCAGATGTACTGGATTATTATATCATTTGATGTACTAAACAACACTCTGTGGTAGGTAATATTATCATTCCCATGTTATAGGTAAAATCATCAAGGTTTTGACTAACAAGAGTTGACCCACTACTGCCCCTGCTTATAGAGATGTTCTCCCTGGTTAAGTTTAGTACTTCTTATTCAAGTTGATAATCCAACCATGTTCCTCTTGCCCCCACAATGTTAGAGAGGTTTGTAAGTGTCAAAAAATGCTAAAAGGCATGTTGCACATGAGTTATGATAAGAAACATTCATACTTGAGGCCATTTCATCACCTGGGTCCCTTCTAACCTTCCAACCTGGTCTTCTGCAATAAAAACACTAATACTATTAATAATAACAATTAATAAGAAGTTCCTATTTTTTTAATGTTTTTTTATTTATTTTTGAGACAGAGACAGAGCATGAGCTGGGGAGGGGCAGAGAGAGAGGGAGACACAGAATCAGAAGCAGGCTCCAGGCTCTGAGCTGTCAGCACAGAACCCGATGCGCGGCTCAAACTCAGAAACCAAGAGATCATGACCTGAGCCAAAGTTGGATGCTTAACCGAATGAGCCACCCAGGCGCCCCAAGAAGTCTCTATTCTCCCTCTAAAATGTATTCCCTCTCCAGTTTAAATCCTGTTGCTACTGGGGCACCTGGGTGGCTCAGTAACTTAAGTGTCCTCTTTGGCTCAGGTGATGATCTCATGGTTTGTGAGTTTGAGCCCCATGTCAGGCTCTGTGCTGACAGCATGGAGCCTGGAGCCTGCTTCAGATTCTGTGTCTCCCTTTCTCTCTACCCCTCCCTCGCTCACACTCTCTCTTACTCTCCCTCTCTCTCTCTCTCTCTCTCAAAAATAAAAAAGTAAACATTTTTTTTTTTATTTTGATGCTACTGAGCATTATCCCTCCTCTTACCTCAGGCCACTCCTTTGTACTTTCCAAAAATAAGCTCTGTAAGAAAGTATCTAAGGAGAGAATCATCATCTCGTATTTTATTTGGCAATTTCCTTTAATCTTTGCATCTACTTTAGTGTGGGTTGTGGTGGGTGGGAGTGAGAAAGGATAATGACACGAAAAAATAAAGGTGGAGAGAAATGTTCAAACTGACTCTATCAAACTACCTGGCCACAATAAATTAAGTAAATTGCCTAGAACAGTATTGTGCAGAAGAAACTGAATTTGCCTCATCCAGGTGGACCCTTTATTAAGCCTGCACCTACCAGAAGGCTCTCCTTGATCACCAATGCTTCCCCTTCAGTATAATTAATTTTCCCTCTCCATATTCTCAAAGACTCCCAGGCTATATTTCTGCTAGCATTACTACACTGTGTTTACAACATCTAAATATGTTTCTGTCTCCCTCTTGTACACCAGAAGTCACTCTAGAGGCCAACAGTAACAACTTATTTATCTATTTACTATGGTGGCTCTATTCTTGCCTTCACGAAGAAATCACTGAAAGAGAAGTTGACATTTGTTCTGTACTTTCTCTTCACCCATTCACTCCTTAGCCCAATGCAATCTACCTATGCTGTCTCATTACACCAAAAGTCCTTGTATTAACAATACTAGCTATTATCTTATATTGTGTCAAAATAGCCCATATTATCAAGTCCCATAAGCATAGTGTGGGCTATTTTATTTAAAATCTCTGGAACAAATAACTGCTAATTACTGTCTCTTGAATTGCTCTCTTCTGTTTCCATGACACTTTTCTCCTTTGATTAACCTCCTATGCCTCTGACTATTCCTTTTCAATTTCTTCCGTGAGCTGTAATTTCTCTATTGTGTCTCTATGTACCTGTAGTCATTTACATTCTTCATTTCATTCTGTATACTTCACCTAAGATAGCATCTGTTAGGGCCATCTGTCCCTAAAGAGAATTATACCAGTCTACCACATGGCCAATTGATCCATTGATTTCACTGATGACACCTTCCTTTATCTCTTTTCTACACAACAGGTGTGCTTACTTATCTTTTTCAGGAAAAACAACAACAACAATAACAACAAAAACTATGGCTGTTGAGGAAAATTGACTTTCTGGCAAAGTGCTATCAGGAAATCCATTTATCTGGGAAGGGAAACAACTCTATCTACATGGTAAAGATATCTGCCAGAACCACAGGGAGAAAGTCAAAAGAATGTCAATCTGTGGGGTTTCACAGTTCCACAGAAGAATATTTCCTCTTGCTCTTGTATTGTCACCTATGCTTGAATTATACATTATTGAGTGGGTTCCATAACATCTAAATCCTACTGTAGACAAAGAGAATCCATTCTTGCACATCTTCAGACACTAATTATAGCATTTGGTCGAATTAAAACTGGCAAAGCGTGTTTGTACTTGGCAGTAACCTCCTTATGCCACTTTGAATTTGTAGAGCATTCCTATTCCAAACTTCCTAATGTTCCTCAAAGCAGGGGGAAAAAATGATTATACCTTTATTCCTGAAAGGACCACCAAGGACTACTGAGAGTTGAGGATACACAAAGTGCTAACAGGAGAATGAGAATGAATTCCTCCATTTCCTCTCAGGGTGCCACTCAGTGATCAGCTTAAACCCGGGAGCTATCCTGCACATCATATCTGATGTGCTTAAAATTCTTATTTCTTAAAAATGTTCTTGGAAAAGATACAACTGTCCCATTCTTTGTGAATATTCTGACCCATTTAGGATGTCAGCTTATGTATTAGTTTCTCTATTATTTAGAAGATAAAAACTATTTAAGAGAATAAGAGAGACTGTTTAATGTGAAATCCTCAGAAATGAAAAAAGGAAAATGAAATTTCAGGAGGGTTTTAGAGGTAAAGCAATCTTCTCAGTTGCATCTTATAAGTGGAAGGAAAATGAAGGGGACAAAAAGGAAGTAGGGGGCAGTTGTGAGGAGCCTTGAGAGCAATGACAGGAGGAATGAGTCAGAATTAATCTTCCCCAATCAATTCTCACTGAGACCACATCCCTTTAAAGTCTGCACTGCCAGTCTGATCAAAAGGACAGATTACAACTTTCTACAGTCTTCGCACTTAGCAAACATCACATTTTGGGGACTAGAATTATAACTTGAAATGAAATCAGCTGCTTTTATTTTCCCTTAAAAAAATGATGGGAATAAAACTGCTTATGGACCAAAAGCCCAGTACCCAACTTTTATAACAATGACCTTAGTGCTTATGAACTTGAAATTCTGAACCTCTAGAAAATGAACTTATTAACTGCATGTAAATTACTAACAACTGGGTTGCTTAAAACGACAGAAATATATTCTCTCACAGTTCTGGATGCTGGAAATATGAAATTAAGTTGTCAACAGGGCCATGCTCCCTCTGAAGGCTCTAGGGTAGATTCCTTTCTATCTCTTCCTAGCTTCTGATGGTTGATGGCAATCCTTGGCATTCCTTGTCTTTACTTACATCATTCTAATCTGCCTCCATCTTCACATGGCCTTCCTCCCTATGTTTATTTATGTCCTCTCCTCTTCAGATAAGGACACTAGTCACTGGAGATAGGGTCCATTCTAACCCCGTATGACCTCATATTAACTAATTAACATTAACATCTGCAAAGACTCTGTGTCCAAATAGGGTAATACTCTGAGATTTCAGGTGGATATAAATTTGGGGGAAATTTTATGCATGTACAACCGGTTTTTCTTTTTCAAAGAGATATTTTGCTATATTTGTGGGGGGGTGGGTTCTATATTTTAATCCACGAAGAGCAGAGGGTCTTATCATAACATTAGTTATAAGAAACACAAGGCTTCAATATAACTATCTGTTTTGCTAGCAGACTTCTTAGCTGTCTTCTCATCCAGTGTGTTATGTATCATCAATATTATGAGTCACATCAATAGAAAACACTGACATCCATTATGCCTATCACTTTACTCTGTGGGAGGGACTGCTATAAAGATGAAGCTCTACATTGTACTTGGCCACCTATTTTCATGTCATGTATGTCTAGAGCCCAACAGTCAACCTGAGATATTCTTTTCACCATCATTCTAAAGGTTCCTTGTCTGCTTCTTTTGTTGGATCTCCTGTTTCCTGCCCGTGTCCCATCTTTATATTCACCTTTATTGGTCAACTTCCCTACTTTTGTGGAATATATTTTCTAGTACCGTCCAAAGAAAGGGAAATAGGAAATTAAATTTTCCCTTTCTTGAATATGTAAAATAAAACTTGGTAGCTGGGCCAAGTATAGACCTGTCAGTTAAGAATCATTTATCTTCAGATATTTGAAGGCATTATATTGTTTCTTGCTTCCAGTATTGCTGTTGAAAAAACCCAGACTTTTATTGGCCTTCCAGTTTGTTATGCTTTCCCTTCCCCTCAATCTTTTTTTTTTTAATATGTTTTAATCTCTGGAAGATTTCCTCAACTTTGTAACACTTACATAAGTCTTTTTCCCTGTGATCATTTTTTAAATTTTTATAATATTCTTTGAATATTCATATAATCTTTTGTTTGTTTTATAAGAAAATAGTCTCTGTGATTACTGCTAGGATATTAATGTTAATTTTTTTTTCTTTCTGCATAATATTTTTTCCCTCTGAGCATCCAGTGAGGACTGACAATTTGGAGGGAGATCTGGACAATTATTAGGAAAATGTGGATGTCAATCTTTTTGCTTCCTATTTTATGGGAAGGATTTTCCAGAGACAGATCTTCTCGTCTCCTGTCAGAGAATAAAATTCTGGTTGTCCCCAGTCTGGGAGCCAAGTATACAGGCAAAAACATTAGTGTGTGTGTATGTGTGTGTGTATATATATATATATATATGTGTGTGTGTGTGTGTAATATATGTGTGTATATGTATATTATGTATATATAGGTACATATATGTGTGTGTGTGTATATATATATATATATATATATATATATATATATATATGATCTAATCATTCTCTTTACAATAATATACATTTACTCTCAACAGTCCAGTCCAGGAATACCTTTGTAGCAAACAAATCTCCAGAGCACTGTCAGAGTAATGGAAAAACAATCTAATTAAATGGAGGAGGTTTTCTAGGAATTTGGTTTTTAATCATCAGACCTTCTTTAACAGCATACTGTTTCACTCCTAGTTCCTGAGATTTTTTAGAATTTTTAATTTTGGCTCCTTTTTTCTACTTCCAGATTAGTGTTCCCTAAGTGGGTAGTCCTTGTTCATCTCCTTTCTAACTTCTAAAATGCTGTTGCAATTGTTTTCTCTCCTGTCTTTGTGGGCCTACATCTTTAATATAGCTTTACTGAAGTTTGAAAGGATCAACGTTAGATACATGTATTTAATCTGTCTTCAAAGCATAAAACCTCCAGGAGAAATTTTATTGAATAAAGAACAGAAAGTAAGAAAGTAATTTTCAACCCAGAAAGGTAGGCTATTATCTTGATCCAAATACTACAAAATGTGAACTTGACTCAGATCTGTAACAATGGTAGATCACTGTCTGAATGTTGTCCCAGAAGAAAGAAAGGGGTCTAGAGTACTAGAGGCTAAGATAAAAATTTAATAAGCAGTACTACCTGCCATAAATATATTATGATTATACAGGTAAGAATGACATGAAAAGAAAAAAAATTATGAAAGTCACGTAATTAAAATACACCATTTTATCAGAACTAGGCAATGATTATCAGTGACTAGTAACAGCATAAAAAATGACCATCAGATTTTATGAACCTCCTGATGTAAGTGCACAAAAAGCTATATAGTAGTTTTGGCAAAATAGTGAACATAAATCTATCAAGACTCTTAGATATAATTATCAATTTACAGGAAATACAGGGACCAGAATATGTCAAATGACATACAGGGGTGTCATCAAAAATAAAATCTTTACTGAGAAAAACTCTACAGAAGAACATTCCAACAGAACTTGTGATGACAATGGAATTGTTCTACATCTGCATTATTTAATATGGTAGCTATAAGGCTACTGAGCACTTGAAATATATTTAGCATAGCATTTTAAATTTTATTTAATTCTATGTTAAATTTTTACTTAATTTTAATTATTAAAATTGAAATAACTACATGTGGCTAGAAGCTACTATATCAGAACATATAGCTCATCAGGACATTTCTATAATAATTAGCCAAGAAAACAAGAGAGAAAAGGGGATCTTCTAGACAAGAGTCAAAATGTGTCTTCTAATTACAATGTACAAATGCTTTTGGATTCTAATTAAAAGACATTGTACAAAATTATATTACTAAACATTTGGAGAAATGTGAGCACTTAGATGTGATGATATTAAACAGTTAGTGTTACTTCGTATAGGATAAGGAGGTTATGACTGCGTTAAAATAGTTTCCATCTGAAATATTTATGTAAACTATTTACAGACAAAATTATCCGATGACTTAGATTTGGTTCAGCATAATCCAAGGTTGGGTGGAGGTAGAGATGAAACAAGGTTGACCGTGAGTTCATTGTTAAGGCTGGTGATCAGCATGTGGAAGCACATCATACTATTCTTTTTACTCTGGAGTATGTTAGAAAATTTCCACATACTTTTATAAATTTTTTTATTGTTTGTTTTTGAGAGAGAGAGAGACAGAGTGTAAGTGGCATAAGGACAGAAACAAAGTAGACACAGAATCCCAAAGCAGGCTCCAGGATCCGAGTTGTCAGAACAGAGCCTGACACAGGGCTCGAACTCATGAGCTGTGAGATCATGACCAGAGCCAAAGTCAGATGCTTAACCAACTGAGCCACCCAGGTGCCCCAACACACTCTTAATTTTTATTATAACACCTACATTCCGACTCTAGACATGCAGACTCTAATGTCAACTGTGGATGAGATCCCTAGGAAGAGGAGAGAATATAGTCAACTTTTTAGAAGAGATCTAAATGAAAAGAGAAATATTTAAAGGATATTGTATAATGTGGGAGATCTCTCATCCTTACCCTTCAGGAAATTTACAATTACTTCAAATTTACTTGAGGTTTTATTCTAACTCTAAGTGAGGAATCAATTTTCAACTTCAGAATTTTGGTCCATGTTTAAGACCAGAACATAAAGTTGAAGAAGCAATTGATACAAATAGATACAATTTTTCAAGGCATTCTTATCATACTTCATGTGAGGCTAATGAGGACTTAATTCAGGAGGGATGAGAATCTCTGCATGTGTCCCCTGTAAGTGTCTTCAGAAATAAAACCTCAAATGTGAGCACAGAGTACAAACAGAGACACTTATCTATCATTAAGATCATTTTAGGAACCCATAAGATTATAAGTATGTTTTAATAATTAGGATCAGTTATAACAGAAATAAACTAACAGAAAACTCCAAGGCTATGTATAGCAGGTATAGTCTTTCTCTTACCATTAGGTTTTTTTTTTTTCCTGTGACCATAAAACATCTTTTTGTACATCTAAGTTTAATAAATAGTCTTTGGGGAAAAAATCCTTAAATGAATTCCCTGGGGCCATAAAGATATGTATCTATATAATAGCAGGTTTTACAATGACTTTAAAAGATCCAAATTTCTGATAAATCTCTTATAAATTTTCATGTGAATTAAAACCATTCTAGATGTTCAAAATTTGCAAGCACGAGTTCATGATTACAGAGCTACTCCTCCTATCCATAATGTTACTACTGGGATAAAGAAAAAGGAGGAAAATTAACAGGTACCATGTCTGCCAATTTGTAAATATTTTCTACTTTAATTCTCTTGTCAACTTTATTATATTTACCTTATAGTTAAAGAAAGTAGATTCAGAGAGGTTAATTCAGTTGCTCAATGTCACACACAGTTAGTGGAGGAGTAGACTTTAAACCTAGTTTGAATCAAATCCTGGTAAGCTCTCCATTATGGTATTCTGTCTTCTACTCTACCTTGCTTTTGTTTAGCTTTGACAAGCACATATGAAAAGGGGAGAGGGAGAGAGGGTGGGAGAGAGAGAGAGACAGAGAGACAGAGAGACAGAGAGAGAGAGAGAATTGCAGACACATTGTGTTGAAGATGATTAGCTAAAATAAAATGCAAATTATACCTGCAGATTTCAGAAAATGTGAATGCATCTGTTTGCTAGGGCTGCCATAATAAATTACTATAAACTAAGTAGCTTAAAACAATAGAAATTAGTTTTTTCATAGAAACTCCAGCAATATTAGTGTCTCTGTCTTCCTCTGCACCCACCTGTCTGGCCTCTGTCTCTTGAGCTCTACCCTTGGAGTCATTCTTCCTTTTCTTGAAAGGTAGCATATATTTGCTGCCACTGATCTCTATCAGTCCATTTCCTGCCTATAGAATCTCAGAAGTCCAGCAGCCACCCTTTATTTTATCCATACCTGTCCTCTTCTGTCCAAGCTGGCAGTGTTTCTGCTGGCATAGAAGTCTCAAAAACCTTGCCTGTCTCTCACATATATTAAAGGAATCTACACCATTAAACAAGAGGGTTCTCCACAGATCCTTCCTGGATAATCCTGTATCTATTCCTGACTTTTTTTGAGAGAAAGAGAACAAGCATACACATGAGCAAGGGAGAGGGGCAGAGGGGGAGAGAGAATCATAAGCAGGCTCTATGCTCAGCATGGAGCCCGACACAGGGTTCAATTCCATGACCCTGGTATCAGGACCTGAGTTGAAATCAAGAGTCAGATGCTCAACCGACAGAGCCACCCAGACACCCCTATACCTGAGTTCTGCTGAGAGAGCTAAGTGGATCCATGATCATACATACATCCAAGTGATCAATAAAATTATCTAGCCACACCCTTGAACCTCTCCTGAGCATGCTTTCCTAATGGTAAATAGTCTAATAGTAGCATCCTTTGCAATATGGACAGGCTAGGAACTCCTCAAAATAATCAAGTTCTGGTTCCATATTGTTTAACAGATCTTTCCTTAATTTGGCTCTTTCCTCTTACATTTTGCTAAATACAACAAGGAGAAATCAGGCCATACCTCTGACACTTTTCACGGAAATCTCTTCAGCTAAATATACCCAAGTTCACTGTTTACGAGGTCTGCTTTCCACCCAAGAAAAGAAAACAATTAGGCCAAGTTTTCTGATACTTTATGATATGGAGCACTTCTCCAGTTTCCAATAACATGTTCCTTATTTCTGTGTGAGATCTCACCAGGATCACCTTTAATGTCCACATTTCTAAGAATAGTCTTTCCAAGGAAATCTAGGCTTTTCTCTATTATATATCTCAAAATTCTTCAGCCTCTCTACCCATCATCAAGTTCTAAAACCACTTCCCATATTTTTAAATAATTTTTAAGACAGCACTCCACTTTCTGGTACCAATATCTATCATTAGTTTCCTAGGGCTGTCATAATGAACTACCCCAAAACCTAGTGGTTTAAAACAACAGAAATTTACTCTATCACAGTTATGGAGACAAAAAGTCTAAAATCAAGGTACTAACAGGGCTACATTCCCTCCAAAATATGTAGAAGTAAATACTTCTTTGTCTCTTCCAGCTCTGGTGGCCACCAGTGATTCCTGGCATTCCTTCCCTGCCTAGTAGACACATCACTGCAATCTCTTCAACTGTCTTTATATCACCTTCTCCTCTGTGTATTCTCCCCTTGTCTGTATAATCTACCTCTGACTCACTCTTGTAAGTTACATGTGGTGTTACATTTTACGGCCATCCTTTTACATCTGATGAAAATACTGTATTCGCTAAAATAAGTTAATAAGAGTAAAGACATCTTCCCCCAAGGGAGTGGCTGTCAAACTGAAAGCAAATATGAAACTTACTAAAAACAGCTGATCCTGCAGGGAATAGTGAATTTATATCTGCATCCACTGTTTTGTCACTGTTTATAAAAGATATCAGGTACTATCATCAAGCCAATTTTTAGAGACAGATAATGTTAAAATCAAGACATGTGAAAAAGAATTGTTTTTTATAGCAGAGGGTTAGATGAACCTAAATGTATTCTGAAACTAGAGGAAATGTCTTGATAGTAAAAGAAGTTTGCCCATGCTTCCAACTTGAATCATAAAGTCAACATGTTTTTTATTTTCCTATTTATCCTGGTTCGGAGTTAATATGTAAGCAAGTATACATTTTTGATTCACTCTTGTTTTCAGTAGTCTAGGTATCCAATATTTCACACTTGGCTTAATACTACCACACAGCTGAAGACTCCGTCACAACTACTCTGTAATAAGGCTACTCCTCTACAGAGAGGATTTATCTACAGTGTTGGCCTTACAAGGATTATATTTGGGTCCCTGTATCAGGTTGATAATGCTCCCAGGACAACCCACCAATTCTTTAAAACTCATGAGCAACCATTGCATCCAATTGTTTTGCTAGGAATAACTGTATTATAGTACCAAAACTTTTCATTTTAAGTACAAGAATCATTTATATGTATATGAGACTTTTATTCTCCCAAAAAACATGAAGAACACTTTATTTTCTTAGTTATTAGTATAATATTTTTCTGTGTGGAGACTGATATTCATTCAGAAAGTATACTATGCCTAATTAAGCCTGAGCACCCAATGCCTGAATGTACTTAGAATACAGAGAGCTCTCTCAGAGCACAAAAGAACGGCTCATCCATGAGAGAGGAACATATTTGCTCCTGGGAAACAGTAGGGGAAGAAGACATAGAAGGCAAGATAACAATTAAAAGATGAAAGGATGCTATCAAGAATGTGAAAAGACAACCTAAAGAATGGGAGAAAATATTTGCAAACTATAGGTATATATAATATAAGATCCAATACGGATTTGTATCCATAATATATAAAAAGCACACACAACAAAAAGACAACTCAATTTAAAAATGGGCACAGGACTTGAACAAACATTTCCAAGGATTACATACAAATGGCCAACAAGCTCAACATTATTTGCCATTTGAGAAGTACAAATCAAATCAAAATTACATAATGCTTCACACTAGGATGGCTTTAATTATAAAATAAACAAACAAACAAACAAATAAATAAAAATAGGAAATAACAAGTGTTGATAAGGATATGGAGAAATTGGAATCCGTGTATGTTCCTGATGCGAATGTATAATTATTGGTATGACTGCTGTGGAATATAGTTTGGCTGTACCTCAATAAGTTAAATATTGAATTATCATTTGATCCAGAAATTCCTCTTCTAGGTATTTATCTAAAAGATTTGAAATCCAGTGTTCGAACAAAATTTGCACACAAATGTTCACAACAGTACTATTCATAATTGCCGAAAGATGGAAACAATCCCAATCCAAATGCCCATCAAATAGTAAATGGGTAAATAAAATGTGCATATGTATACATACACACATACATGTATTTATATGTGTACATATAGACACACAATAACATATACATCCAATGGAATATTATTCAGTCATAAAGAGAAATAAAATACTAAGACATGTTACAGCATGAATAATCATTGAAAACAATAAGCTAAATGAAAGCCAGAAACAAAAGGCCATATATTGTATGATTCCATTCTGGGCAATTTCATAAGGAGAAAAAGATGATTAGTTGCCAGGGTTTAAGGAAAAAGAAAAATGGGGAGTGACTGCAAAAAAATGGGCTTAGGGCTTCTACAGGGGTAAGGAAATGTTCTGGAATCAGATAGTGGTGATGGTTGAACAACAATGTAAATGTACTAAATGACACTAATGATAAATTGTTTTTTTCAGGCTGTTATCTTTTTTTTTTTTTTAAGTAGGTTTCATCCCCAACAAGGGGCTTGAACTTAAACCCTGAGACAAAAAGTCTCAGGACTAAGCCAGCCACACACCCCAATGATGAATTTTATATGTATTTTATCACAATAAAAAAGAAATGAATATAAAAATAAAAGAACTAGGGAAGAGGCGCCAGGGTGGCTCAGTCAGTTGAACATCCAACTCTTTTTTTTTTTTTTTTTTTTTTTTTTAATTTTTTTTTTTCAACGTTTTTAATTTTTATTTTTGGGACAGAGAGAGACAGAGCATGAACGGGGGAGGGGCAGAGAGAGAGGGAGACACAGAATCGGAAACAGGCTCCAGGCTCCGAGCCATCAGCCCAGAGCCCGACGCGGGGCTCGAACTCACGGACCGCGAGATCGTGACCTGGCTGAAGTCGGACGCTTAACCGACTGCGCCACCCAGGCGCCCCGAACATCCAACTCTTAATTTCCACTCAGGTTATGATCCCAGGGTAGCAGGCTCTGCATTGAACGTGGAATCTGCTTAAGATTCTCTCTCCCTCCCTCTCTCTCTCTGCCCCTCTCCCTCGCTCACTTTCTCTTTCTCTCTCAAATTAAAAAAAAAAAAAAAAGTACTAGAGAGAAAGAGGGACCAGGTAAAGAAAAATCTTGGAAATTGCTGCATGATCCATGCAATATCTTCTCTTACCATGACATTAACAATACTTTGTTCTTTTCTAAAGACTAGAAAAAATCACAAATTTACAGATGTGTTTCAATTCCTTTTAGAAACTGGTGTCATTCAGTCGGTTAAGCGTCCAACTTCGGCTCAGGTTAGGATCTCGCGGTCTGTGAGTTCGAGCCCCACGTCGGGCTCTGTGCTGACAGCTCAGAGCCTGGAGCCTGCTTCAGATTCTGTGTCTCCCCCTCTCTCTGCCCCTCCCCTGCTCATGCTGTATCTCAAAAATAAATAAAAACATTAAAAAAAAAAGAAAAGAAACTGGTGTCAAGGCTTAGTTCTGTACCCTGGTTAGTAATATGTCAACATAACCAGCCTATGCAGGTGGGGTAGAAAGATATTTGATATCCATTTTTAATTTAAAGATATTGATAGGCTACTCTATCACTGTTCTAGATCTTGGGAGTTTTAAAGCAAAATAACAAAAATTTTTCTTTATAGAATATAAGAAACTGCTCCCACACACATGCTTTTCTTAAAATTATGATTAATGTTCTCCCTGCTCCTACCCCATGTGACACACAAGATGTCCCCATCTAACATGGGGAGGGGACTCCTTCTGACCAGTTCCAGGTACTTCAGCATATCAAGAGATTCATTATCATGTCAATCCTATCCCATTTAGTAACTGGGTATCTGCCACATTAGTGCCTTTCACCCATTCTAAATTCTAATTACCAGACTGGGGATAACAGACTGCCCTGGTTTGGAAGGGCTAGAGACAGATATATGAATCTTGACTTAACTAAACCTTCACAAAGACACCAAGAGAGTTTCAAAGAATGTGCACTATGAGACATGTTGTAGACTATTATAACTCAATGATATAGAAGTACTGTCAGGATTCATAAAAAAAAATTCTTGGGTGCATTGTTTTTGATAAAGGTGGGAGTGAAAGAAATCTGATAACTGACTTCCTTATGAAGGTGTTTGCTCAGGTCTTCAAGTAGGTACTCAAAACACATGGAATTGGGATATCCCTAAGAGTGCCTTTTCATCAAGCCATTTTGCATATAGAATTCATATTTATGGAAAATTTTTATTGATGAGACTATGTTTTCAAATAAGAGATTTTCTTAAGTCATATTATATTTTTGTTCAAAGAAAATTATTTATTTCAACTCTATAAATGTTCACAGCTTTGGGGAATAATTTTAAATTTATCTTTCATTATATCTTATTATATCCAAGTTGCCAAAGTATTGATAACTTAAATAAACTATTCATAACCTCAAAATAATTTGCTGAAGGATTACTTGGTTACAGAATATTTTTACTCTAGGTCTCTCTGTAGAAGAATTCATTAGTTGCTAATACTGTTAAGGCTGCATAGATTTGGAGGAAAGTATTATATGAATAGTGGTCACATGTGACTAGGTTTGCACCTGAGGGAATAATTCCATACATTAAGGTAATAGGAGAATGAGCTCACCTGCAATGCTTTGTCAGTGACGAATTTCACTCTCTGCTAAACACGAAACTTCATTTTTAAGGATACAAGAAGCACATGCATGCCACATTTAGAGGTGAAACTCTTCAATCTCACACTTCACTATAAAATGTATTTCAGGTCTAATTACTGGGCACCAGAAAATAGCCCTTGCTGTTAAAGGAAGTCAGTAATTTATGTGACTCAACAATTTAAAATTGCTTAGCTTGCACCTCTGACATGAAATTTAAAAATTAGTAACGGGAGATGATATATTCCTGTCAGGAAAAAAAATAAACATTGTAACTCTAACTTATACATGACATATTCATGATGACTTTGGGCTTTTTTCTTTTTTACCTTTTTTTTTCTTCTTCAGATTTTCAAGGGAATTTATTAGTCCTTTTTCTTTTCCCCTATGCTTAAAATTTTCAAGGAAATGTAATTATGGGCTAGGATTCCATCTATTATTTTAGTAGGAATAGCAAGAAATGACTTTAGGGAACAGAATGCAGAAAAAATAAACACGTGTTTTATGTTATACCTTTTGTTAAATGATTGATTTACCTTATCTCATTACACATTTACAACAGCTTTTCAGGGTAGATGGAATAGGATTTCAAAATAGAACTATTCTTATCTCAAATTTGACTGGGGCTCTGATGGCAAAAAAGCAAAGCAACAGGTATGAGGCAAATTACTTGACCTACACAGAGTGTCTGCCACAGTTTTACAAATCTCAGTTCATCTAAATCAATAATATTCGTAGAGAGGAGTTTGGGAGGGAATTTCTTTGGAGGTAGTAAAGAGCCATGGAATCCATGTGAGAAAGAGATACTTATTCCTCATTTTAAGACAGGTAGAAGGTACCCTAAGTCTCAGAGAACTTGACTTTGTACCTTTGGACAGTGCCAGACTGATCTGTAAAAAGGTCCAAATATATGAGCTTGTGGTTACCTAGGTGTCCGAAGAGTATTGGGGGCTGAGTATAGAGGGCTACTTCCCAAAGTAGCTGCCCTGTCACTTATCAACCATTAGTGTTCAGGGTAACTAAGTGTGGCTATTTTGACAGGAGCCAGCTAGAGCTTGTTTTGGATGACAGCAAATAAGGTACATAAACAGACAATGAGACTCCACTACCAGGGATCTCCCTCCAAATGTTCACTTATTCACTCATTTTCCATCAACAAATATTTACTGAATGTCTACTACATATTTTAGGCACAGGAAATACAATAATAAATAAAAAGGTAATCTCTGCCTTCTAAAATCTCATATTCTGTTGAAGGAAGACAGACAATAAACAAATAAGTATGTCAAACTGTGAAAAGTGCTTTGGAGAAAAATAAAGCCATGAACAAGGATAAGAGAAGTCAAGGAGAAGAAGATAGCCAGGAGCTCAGAGAGGGAGTACAGTTAGAGGTTCACAGTGAGGGAAAGTCTGAGAAGCCAAAAATGCCCAGGCAACAGTTAACTTTTAACCTCCACCAAGCTTAGAAAACACAAATACCATTTCATAAGAAGGTATTTTCTCACACCTCTCCTCTCTCCCTGGACCCACCCTAATACTGGAGGAGCAGAAGCAAACTAACAGGGAACAAATCAAATGCTGGGGGATAGGAAGAGGAAAATTAGCAGAACAGGACATCAAGAAGGTGATCACACTCGTCTTCCCTATTGTTGGTTTTTACCCTGCAGAATATTCAAAGTGTGAGAAGGGTGGTGTTTTAACCTCAAGATAAGGTTGGAATTTGGGTTATTCAACTGTGCCAACATTTTAATGAAATGAAAACAAATATTCTTTTGATTAGAAGTGCCCTCAGGACTTTTTTTTTTTTTTTTAATCAAAGAGTGACTACAAAGTCATGGGACTTGTGAGTTTTCAAGCAAGGAGAGACCAACAACTAATTCACCAAGGTCATGAATGGAAGTGGGAGGAAAATAAAAATGCTTAATGACTGTACCCTATTGAGTTCTGTTCTTTCAACTTAACAGTGCCAGTTGGCATTACCATCCATAGAGGAGAAATTGAAGCTTAGTAACTAAATTAACCTATTGAAGTTTATACAACCACGAAGTGCTGAAGCCAGAAAGGAAATATGGGAAAATCAAAGCTGTAATTGACAGTTTCCACAATTGTGTGGAAGAGGCACTCTTTGGCCTCAATGCCTTCAAGAAGATCATTCAAGAATAAGTATTGCTTTGTGAAAGATTCCTTTTTCTTAAGGTTCTTTAAGGGCCATACAGATTGACGTTCAATTTAAGTTCTGTGTTGAGGAAAGGAATGTTTCTTCACTAAACGTATGGTCCTGAATGTGGCAGCATCATTCTCCCACTTCTATAAAGATTATTAGCCTATCTTCTCTTTTGCTCACTCATTTACCCAACCTGATCATAACTCATTAGCATTGTATGGTTTAGTTCTAAACTAATATTAATATTGGCATAGTGCTTAGATTTACAATGTACTTTCATGCAAATAATTATTTGATCTCACAATAACTCCAAGAAGAACAATTATTATTATGATTACTTTATCCTAGTACTAGAAAATAAAACTGAAGCTAAAAGAGCCTGAGTGAATTGCTCAAGAGTCACAACGCTACTGTGAGACCTTGAACATGACTCTTCTGGCTCATAGTTTAATGTTCTTAAGGGAGACTTAAGAAGATTAAAGAAAGCACTTTTACTGTAATAGATAAAAGGAAATTAAATTAACCATTTGTTTTGGGAACAGACATGCCAAATAATTTGCAGTTTTCACCACTTTTAGATTTAATATCTGCTATAGTCTTTTCTTCCTTTTGCTATACAAATGTCTTCTGGGACTCTCCACTGAGAGCAGTTGTTTGTTTGAAGGTTTTGATTAAATTGTCTTTGGGCTGTCCTCATTTCTAAGTCAGAAAAAAGCTAAACATTCTCTAGTTAACTTTTACAGCATATTCCCAATGTTTCACATGTGGTGGGAAAATTCAGTTGCTTATTTTTATTTCTTAAAGGAAAACAAGGCTTTGTCTACAAAATTCTAACAAGTGATAAATATTAAAAACAATTCTGTCAATGAATTTCACACAATCATGTTAAAATTTTCCTGTTTTTAAAAAATTTACATATATTTGAAATGTGTTAATAGATCTAATATGCATCATTCAAATATTCATCAAGTATAATTAATATGATGAGCTTCAAGACTGTAATGCTATTGAAATATCATAAGAATCTATTATCTATAAATGTAGAATCATTTATTCATTTGAATAACTGCTCTTCACTCAAGTTATATTTAATGCCTCCAAGTAGAAGCCATTTGCTATATCAGATTACTGCTATAGAGTATTCAAAAACCCTACAAATGTGTATTTTTATAAAACTGAACATAAAACATTAAAATGGTAAATCCGTAATGATTAATTTATACATGTTTATTTACTTACTTACACATTGAAAATATTTTAGTGCATATGTCCTTGAAAGGCAAATATATTCCATCAGTTGACCAGAAGAGTGTTCAAGGACAACAGTGCTTTCTGTGTAACAAAAATAAGTTACATATTACTAAATTCAGATTAATACTTTACAAAGGATTTTATAATTTGTTAAGTATGCTCAAGTGCTCAGAATCTTTTCCCAATAAACCTCTGTAAAAAGAAAATCAACCCAGGGCTTTCTCTCTATCATAGCTTCTTAACATGTTTAATAAAAACATTCTAGATTTGAAGAGGAATTTGAGATTACTTTATCTTATACATGAGAAATATAAATGGTTAGGAAGATAGTTACAGAACCTGATATTCTGACCTTTAGGCAATTATGCTAAATGCCTCTGTAACATCATGTGAGGCCGTTTAAATATGTCATTGCTCAGTGCTGGTTATAATTCAGCAGCAGTAACACACCAATGTACCTTTGACTATAACACTGAAGATTCCTTTTGGAGAGGGACATCAATGCAAAATTTCCATTTTTTTTTTTTTTTTGGAGTGAATCAGTGTAAATAAAAATGCTCTAGTGCCTAAAATATGGTACTAACCAACTTTGTTTAATTTTTATAGGTATAGGTTAGTTTAGGTATAGAAAATTTATGTAGGTTTCTCCAAACCCCATGCTAAGATTAACATTTTAAAAATAAACACAGGAGTAGAATCATTGACTTAATAGCTATGGAGAAACCCAAAATATTACTCCTAGAAAGCCAGTATTCTACAAGACAACTGGGTCTTTCAGTAGGTTAAACATCTGACTTCGGCTCAGGTCACAATCTAGTGATTGGTGGGTTTGGGCCCTGCAGGTGACTCCGTGCTGACAGCTCCCAGCCTGGAGCCCCCTTTGGATTCTATTTCTCATGCTCTCTCTCTGCCCCTCCCCAACTTGCACTCTGTCTCTCTCTCAAAAATAAATAAAAACATAAAAATAGGAAGGCCAATATTTTGCAATCCTATTTGAGCAAATATGTGTGCACGCGTATGTATGTGTAAATGTGTGTGCTTTAGACTTCCCTGTCAACCATTTAATTAGCTAACAGTGGAATTTATTGTCAGGTAAAGAAACTATTATTTTTTAAAATTCATGAGTACACAAATGTCCTATTAAATTTTCAAAACCTGTAATTAAATCAGAGAAGGTAAGGTGGCTCCAGTAGGCCCTACAAATTATATGGAATCCAGTCAACAGTAATGACCACACATAGATCTAGCAACATGAATACAATTCTCCAACGTTATTGCTGCCAAGTTAGATAAATTTACAAATGATTCATCATTCATCATGTCTAAGAGCTACTTATTCCTGAGTTAAATAAACAAATATAAGTTGATAGGTCATTATTCAAAAAAAAAAAAAAAAACACCAGTCATCCCACTTTGCTGAAACCCATTTTATATTCCTCTGGAAATGACATTTGTATAATATAAGCTAAAATTATGTTACTCTCTCAAATGACTCAGAACAACAATAAAACAACAGCAAAGTCTTCATTTATGTTAAAGACATTTAAATCTCATAAAGATATGAGAAACAATTTAATGAACTATTCTTTTTCAACACATATATATCTTCTGATCATCTCCTATTCACTATATTGGTGAAGGAGGGATCTCATTCACTAAATAATACTAGCTACCCAAACATTTAATACCCAAACATACAAATACCCAAAACTGGTCAGACAAACTTGACAGTAGTTCATCAAATATATTCACACACACTTCACAGTAGTTCGCCAGTCAAATATATTCACAGTCTAGGGGAGAAGGACACTGCATGCCATGCAAGGCCACATGGAGTTTACAGTTGGGAACAGATCGAACAGGGATGTGGAGGACGTAGGTGCTGGCGTAACAAAAGGATAAGGTGTGCCTGGTTCCTTTGGGAGGATGTGATTGATTTGTTTGAGTAATTCCACAAGCTGGAAAAGTCAGGACCAGGTAGGGCACAGCTGGTAAGGGAACTAGCCAGGCGAGGAGCCTTTCCTGTTGGAGAGGGGGTAGTGGGAATGTGTATTTGCCAAGAGTAGGGAAGTTCATGGTTAGGCTTTTGGGGCCCTGTGAGATTCTAAGATGTCACAGCAGCACTTGGAATTTTAGACTTTACAATACAGTGTGTTTACTATCAGTTTAAAGGTGTTGGCTTTTCAATGGGTCGCTGAAACTAGATATTAAAAAGATACATGGAATGAGAATAGCCATATTTTTTCCTGCAGTAATCCTTAATGGAGAATTCTTAAGCTTGATACATCAGATAGATCTAAAACGAAATCAAGTGGTGCTACTTTGGCACCAAGATATCAAATATAGATTTCCATTTGAATTGAGAAACCTAAATGCTCATGTGGAAAGCTGCATTTATTGATACTACAGTAATCCTTGTAATACTATTATTATTCCTTCATTTTGTTTATTCTAATGAAACTTTCTATCTGCATACTTCTAAGAATCATGCTTCCAAGAAAATAAGATGTTACTTAAAAAGGTAGGTGATAGGTATAACAAACATAATTACTGAGCTTTGCTAATTTTTTTTGAAGATTATTTATTTTGAGAGAGAGAGAAAGAGCAGAAAAGGGACAGAGAAATCCCCAGCAGGCTCTGTGTTGTCAGCACAGAGACCTACACAGGGCTCAATCTCACAAACCATGAGATCATGACCTGACCTGAAATCAAGAGTCAAACACTCAACTGACTGAGCCACCAAGGCACCCTGAGTTTTGCTCACTTTAATCACAAAAAAAAAAAAAAAAAAAAAGCCATTGGGGAAAAATTTTTAAATATTATACTTAAGAGCAACTTAAAATCATGCAATATCTCAGTATCCAGAGCAAATGATATTAGTACAGTTAGCAAGAACACTAAAGCTATTCCAGTTATTTGCTTTCATAAAAAATACGGAAACTTTATATCCTACTGTTGATATATCACACACAGGTCAAAATATATGCAACTATTTTAAATAAATGTATGTGTTTACCTGTGTATAGACTTATAAACAAAAAGACATTATGTTTTACAATAATAATAATATGTTCCAACTTCTGTGATGCAGCTCATATTGACAATGAGCAGAGATAACACAAGCTAAGGCTAAACTCATGTGATGGGATTAATTCCATTAATTTCTGCTTTATTTTCCTGGTTGGACATCTTAGACTCTTGCGACCTTACTAAAGTTCAGACTAGGTGCAATGTGGAAGAAGTCAAGTTAAGTGAAACACTGATTTGATGAAATCTGGTCTATAGAGCTCACACTTGCCATGCAAGCAGAAAACATTAAGTGTTCTATACTGGAAATGGGAGAATATTTTAATTCCCATTCTCTGCAGGCATTCATTTTTCATTTTTATTACTCTTTGGATTAACATTCAGATTTGAGTTTTCCACGTTTGTTTTGATATGTTCAAAACATTGTCTAAATAAATAAACATATCATAGGTGGTGATATATCACCAATAACATATTAAGTACATATTATATTTGTTTTCTAATCATCTTTCACAAATTTTAAATTTTATCATATTCTTTATGTAGCAATAAAGCCATTTCCATTGCAAACTTGTAACAATAATGGATGGCAACCTTCAGGGGATACATTTCTGAGAAATTTATTTCCCCTCATGTTGCTCAGCCACCCAAGGAATGAATTTGTTTCCATGACAGATAAGGACTACACTGATCATTTTTAAAATGGTCTTGGGGCACCACAAATCAATAACAGAAAAAGAAAATGCAAGATAATAATATTTCTTTTCATTAGGTTGATAGATAGCATTCCAGATTTATGTATCGAAATTGTCTCCTTAACAGTTATTAAATAACCTTAAGCATATATCTTGGCTGTGAGAGTCCTGTTTTATGGTGAATAGTCAAGACAAAGATAAATTCTTTTGGTTGCAATGTGGTTACTTTACAGAAATATAATAATATATATATATAAGAAATTTAAAAGAATATATTTACCACAAAGCATAACATTCTACATTAAAATCTAAAACAGCCACATATAACTTTAAATCATTTTTTTAGTATAAAATAGATATGCAATAAGATATTCCCTAAGAATGTTTTGTTGTTGTCGTTTTGTCTGTTTTGTTTTAAACTCATTTAAATGATATGTACTAATAATTGTGTTCTACAAAGTTATCATGGAAGAAGATACACATTTCATAGGCTATTTTAAATTCGGCAATGTTGAAATTTTTGTTGCAAAAGTATGCGTTTAAAAGTAATTTCAGACAAACTGAAATTATAGCATTTTAAAGGGATTTTTTTCCTGAATGCTCTCATTTTTCTCTAAGAGTGCTATATATGCCTGAATTACATGTAACAAATGGAAAAATGCTTCTTTTAGATAAATTTCCACAACATTCCTTTAGAAATGATTTTTATGTTTTTCTTATGTAAGAACTCTTTATATTCTATCCTACCACTCAAATATGAAACTGGAATATCTTTTGAAGTGTTACTTTTGCAAAACTTACCAATGACTTTGTTGAAAAGTGAAAAATTTAAGTAATTCAGTGAAGAAAAAAATCCTATTTGATGTAAAACCCCATTTGACTGTCTAAATTTTTCACCCTTCATTGGTTTTGGTAGATGCATGCAAATATCTATCCGCACTCTTATGAATAGTTTGACACAGTCCTCATGAAATATGTCAAATCAACATCATTTGTACAGTTTGATAATAATGTATGATTTCATATGTAAAATGTATTTCCCATTTCACTCCTCAAAATATATGTGCAGAACAACCCAGTGAAGGTGGCAGGTTGCTAATAGTGTGTGACAGGATTCTCCCATGATCTTAAGTATGTATCATCCATATGGCAGAGTACTGGAAAATGCCTTATTAATTTGAGTTCTGATGATAATTTGTATCTCTACATATTAGAAATTAATAATCCAAGATGAAATTAAGAAAAATTCCATTTACAAGACTATCAAAAAGAATTAAACACTTGGAAATAAGTTTCACAAAGGAGGTTCAAGACTTACACAGGGAAAACAACAAAACAATATTGAAAGAAATTTTTAAAAACTTAAGTGAATAAAAAGATCTAACTTAATTAACTGGTACACTTAATTTTGTTAAGAGGGCAGTGGTACCCAAGATGCTCAAGAAATTCAATGATTCTTTTATCAAAAAGCCAACTGCCGTCTTGCAGATATGGAAAAGCTAACCCTAAAATCCATATGGAATTGCAAAAGATGCAGAATAATCAAAACAATCTTTAAAAGAGTGAACAAAGTTAAAGTACTCACAATTCTGTATTTCAACAGTCATTATAAAGTTACTGTAATCAAAGACATACATACTGGCATAAGGATAAACACATAGATTAATGGAATACAATTGATACTTCAGAAATAAACCCATAGGGAGAGGAAGATGGCAGTGGAGTAAGAAAACCTTGGGCTTGCCTTCAATACAGTTAGGTAACTATCAAACCATCCTAACAACCTCAGAAATAAATATAAAGACCAGTGAACAAGGTTGCCTGGGTGACTCAGCGGGTTAAGTGTCCAACTTTGCCTCAGGTCATGATCTCACAGTTCATGAATTCGAGCCTTGCATCAAGTTCTGTGCTGGCAGTGCGGAGCCTGCTTGAGATTCTCTCTTCCTTCCTCTCTCTCTCTTTCTGCCCCTCCCCCACTTGTACTCTCACGCTCTCAAAATAAATAAATCAACTTAAAAAAAAAAAAAAAAAAGACCGGCAGAATAAACTCCTCAATTAAAGTTAGAGAAGAAGCCACACTGAAGAAGGTAGGAAGTGCAGAGACACAACTTAGAAAAGAAACATCATGGCCACTATGGTGCGGGGAGGTGGGGGGGACCATGGTCGCAGAGAAGGGCAACAGACAGACAGGCAAGCACATAGGGGAATGCATAGGGAAAATGACTCCTCATAGCAATTGGCTTGGCATGCAAAAGGACCCAAATTTCATGAGTTCTTACAATCAGAGGAGTTTCAATCCTTAAGTTACAAAGGTCAGCATTCTTGGCTCTGAGAAAGCTCCGATGAATCAGGACTGCTCTTGAACAGAAGGCAGATCAAACACCATGGACATACAGTGTGGAAACAGCAATCTGAAGAGCACCTGAGGCCCACAGTGCAGAGGTTAATTGCTCATCTCTGAGCATGTCCTAGAGAGGCAGCTTTCATGGGGTGGCCCTTCTGGGAACAAAGGAACTGGCCAGTACTATTTCCTTCCTCTGTCCCTCAGCATAGATGCAGAGTGACCTGCAGGAACAGGCACAGCACCAACACTCCCAACTTAACTTGCTTACACCAAGCTCCACCCCACTGTACTCTGTAAAAACAGCCCTTCCCAGTCAAGTTTGCCTCAGTCCCAGCACAGCAGGTCCCCTCCCCCAGACGATGGGCCCAAAATCCTACCAACACCATGTCTCCCTCCTGAGGAGTTTTGCTAGGCCTTGGTTTCATTTGTGGTGGCAACAGCTCTCATTTCACAAGCAGACCAGAGCATACCCAGTTAAAACATATCACAAATAAGCCAGAGATCAAACACTGCCCACAACAGTCAAAGGGCGCCTCTTCAGATGATTGGCCTGAAGGACAAAGCATCCAGGACACAACAGCAGAGCACACACAGCACATATCAGAGATGCTCTGAGAAGCACCAGCTTGGGTAATGGGGGACACTACACTGCAGGGCCATTACCTTCAAGACAGGAGATGTAGCTGACTTTCCTAACACACAGAAACAGGGAGAGAATCAGACAAAATGAGAAAACAGAGGAATTTGTCCCAAATGCAAGAACAAAACAAAGCCATAGCCAAAGATCTAAGTGAAATATATATAAATAAGCTGCCTCATAGATTATTTAAAGCAATGATCATAATGATACTCACTGGACTTGGGGAAAGAGTGAAGAACATCAGTGAGACCATTAACACAGAGATAAGGAATAACTTAGCAGAGATAAAAGGCTCAATAAACAAAATGAGAAACATGCTTGACAGAATAAACAGCAAGCTGGAAGAAGTTAAGGAATGAAATAATGACCAAGTAATGGAAAGTAATCAAGAGAGAAAAAAATTTTGCACAATGAGAACAAACTTGGGGAACAGTGACTCAACCAAATGTAATAACATTCATATTGTAGGAGTCTCAGAAGAAGAGAGAGAAAGGGGAACAGAGAATTTATTTGAAGAAATACCTGAAAACTTACTTAATCAGAGGAAGGAAACAGATATTCAGATCCAGGAGGCATACAGAACCTCCAACAAAATCAATAAAAGCAGATCCACACCAAGACATATTGTAAGTAAAATGGCAAAATATAGTGATAAAGAAAAAACATTAAAAGCAGCATGACAAAAGAAGACAATTTCATAAAAAGGAAACCCCATAAGGCTATCAGCAGACTTTTCAGCAGAAACTTTCCAAGACAGAAAGGAGTGACATGATATATTCAAAGTTCTGAGTGGGAAAAACATGCAGCCAAGAATATTGGGTGAGGCTATCATTCAGAAAAGAAGGAGAGATAAAGAGTTTTTTCCAGGCTAACAAAAAAATTAAGGCGTTAGTGACCACTAAACCAGTCCTGTAAGAAACATTAAAGGAAGACTCTTTTGAGTGGAAAAGAAAAACCAAAAATGACAGAATGAAGGTAGGAAACACAAAGGCAGTAAAAATTAATATTTCTATAAAAAAAATCAGTCAAGGAACTCACAAAATAAAGGGATGTAAAATATTACACCTTTACCTAAAATATGGGAAAGAGAGACATAAAGAATGGGTCAAACTTAAATAACCATCAACTTAATATGCAGAAGATGGTATATACAAGCCCAGTGGTAACCACAAATCAAAACCATGAATAAATATCAAAGAATAAAGAGAAAAATACAAATGTATCACTAAAGAAAGCCAGCATACTATGAAATAAAGACAAGGATCAGAGAAAATCTTCATAAACAACCAGAAAAAAAAGGTAATAAAATAGCAATAAACACGTATCTGTCAATAATTAATTTTAATGTAAATGTATTAAAAGCTCCAATCAAAAGACTCAGGGTGACAGAATGGATAAAAAACAAGACCCATCTATATACTGCCTACCAGAGACTCATTTTAGACCCAAACACACCCACAGATGGAAAGTGATGGGATGGAGAAACATCTATCATGCAAATGGGTTTCAAAAGAAAGTCAGAATAGGGGCCCCTGGGTGGCGCAGTCGGTTAAGCGTCCGACTTCAGCCAGGTCACGATCTCGTGGTCCGTGAGTTCGAGCCCCGCATCAGGCTCTGGGCTGATGGCTCGGAGCCTGGAGCCTGTTTCCGATTCTGTGTCTCCCTCTCTCTCTGCCCCTCCCCCGTTCATGCTCTGTCTCTCTCTGTCCCAAAAATAAATAAAAAACGTTGAAAAAAAAAATTAAAAAAAAAAACACAAAAGAAAGTCAGAATAGCAAAATTTATTTCTAACAAAGTGGACTTCAAATCAAGACTGTAACAAGACATAAAGAAGAACACTATATAATAATAAAGGGGACAACCCAAGAAGATATAGCAATTGTAAATATCTATCTACCCAACATAGGAGAGCCCAAATATATAAAACAGTTGATAAGAAAGAGAGAAATAATAATACAATAATAATAGGAGACTTTAACCCTCACTGACATCAATGGATAGACCATCTAAACAAAATCAACAAGGAAACAATGGCTGCAAGTAACACACTGGACCAGATGGATTTAACAGATATATTCAGAAGATTCCATCCTAAGACAGCAGAATACAAATTCTCCTTTCCGCCCCCCCTTAGTTTATTTATTTATTTTGAGAGAGAGAGGGAGAGAACAAGCAGAGAAGAAGCTGTGAGAGAGGGGAACAGAGGATCTGAAGCAGGCCCCCTGTCTACAACAGACAGCCCAATGCAGGGCTTGAACCCATGAACCATGAGATCATGACCTGAGCTGAAGTCAGATGCTCAACTGACTGAGCCACTCAGATGCCTCAAAATACACATTCTTTTTAAGTGCACATGGAACATTCCCCAGAATGGATCACATATTAGGCCACAAAACAAACTCCAACAAATTCAAAAAGATCAAAGCCATACCATGCATCTTTTCTGACCAAACACTATATAACTAGGAATCAACCACAAGAAAAAATCTGGAAAGACCACAAATACATGGAGGTTAAATAACATGTTACTAAACAGTGAACAAGTCAACCAGGAAATAAAAGAGGAAATAAAAAGTACATGGCAACAAATGAAAATGAAAATACAAAAGTTCAAAAATCTTTGGGATACAGCAAAAGTGGTTCTAAGAGGGAAGTTTATAGCAGTAGAGGCACACTTCAAAAAGGAAGAAAAATGTCAAATAACGTAATCTTACACCAAAAGGGGATAGGAAAAAAAAAAAAAAACTAAAACCAGCAGAAGGAAGGAAATAATAAAGAGTAGAACAGAAATAAGTGCTAAAGAAACTTAAAAGAAACAAACAAAAACAAAAACAAAAACAAAACCAGGAGAAAAAAATTAGAAAAAAAACAATAGAACAAATCAATGAAACAAGGAGCTGGTTCATTGAAAACATCAGTAACATTTATAAGCCTCTAGCCAGATTATCAAGAAGAGAAAAGAGAGAAAGGACCCAAATAAATAAAATCACAAATAAAAGAGAAGAGAACACAATCACCACTAGAGAAATATTAATAATTATAGGAGAATATTATGAAACACTATATGCCAAAAAATTGGACTACCTAGAAGCAATGAATAAATTTCTAGAAACATATAACCCATAAAAGTGAAACAGGGAGAAATAGAAAATTTGAACAGATTGATTACCAGAAAGAGATTGAATCAGTAATCAAAAAACTCCCAACAAACAAGTCCAGAGCCAGCTGGCTTCACAGGAGATTTCTACCAAATATTTAAATAAGAGTTAATACCTATTCTTCTTAAACTTTTCCAAAAAAATATAAGAGGAAAGAAAACTTCCAAATTCATTCTATGAGGCCAGAATTACCCCAATACCAAAACCAGATAAAACAAACCAAAAAAAAAAAAAAAAAAAAAGAGATACACAGGCTATTACCTCTAATGAACATAGATGCAAAAACCCTCAACAATATACTAGCAATCCAAATCCAACACTACATTAAAAAATCATTCCCCAATCAAATGGGGTTTATTCCTGGGTTGCATAGGTGGTTTGATATTCACAAATTAATCAATGTGGCACATCACATCAGTAAGAGATAAAGGATTAAGAACCATATAACCATTTCAATAGACAAAGAAAAAACATTTGACAAAGTACAACATCCATTTATGATAAAAACCCCAAACAAAGTAGGTTTACAGGGAGCATTCCTCAACATAATAAAAACTATCTATGAAAAACCCACAACTAACATCCTCAGTGGGGAAAAAGTGAGAGCCTTTCACCTTAAGGTCACTTTTATTCAACATAATACCAGAAGTCCTAGCCACGGCAATCAGACAAAAAGAAACAAAAGACCTCCAAATCTGCAAGGAAGAAATCGAACTTTCACTCTATGCAGATGGCATGATACTATATATAGAAAACCCAAAGACTCCACCAAAAAAATGCTAGAACTGGTTAAGAATTCAGTAAAGTCATAGGATGCAAAATCAATTTATAGAAATTTGTTCTATTTCTGTACACCAGTAATGAAGCACCAACAGAAAGAGAAATTAAGAAAACAATCCCATTTGCAATTGAACCAAAAATAGTACAATACATAGTAACAAACCTAACCAAAGAAGAGAAAGGCCTGTACTCTAAAAACTAAAACACTGATGAAAGAAATTGGAGACAACACAGAGCAATGGAAAGACATTCCGTCATCATGATAGGAAGAGCAAATACTGCTACAGTATCTATACTACCCAAAGCAATCTGCACACTTATTGTAATCCCTATCAAAATACCAACAGCATTTTTCACACAACTAGAACAAACAATCGTAAACTTTATATGGAACTAAAAAAGACCTCAAATAGACAAGCAATCTTGAAAAAGAAAAGAAAAGCTGGAGGCATCTCTACAAAGCCGTAGTAATCAAAACGGTATAGTGCTAGCACAAAAATGGACAGAGATCAATGGAACAGAACAGAAAACCCAGAAATTAACCCAAAATTATATGGTCAATTCATCTTTGACAAAGCAGGAAAGAATATTCAATGGGAAAAAGACAGCCTCTTCAATAAATGTTGCTGGGAAAACTGGACAGCAACATGCAAAAGAATGAAACTGCACCACTTTCTTACACCATACACACAAATAAATTCAAAATGGATGAAAGAAAATGTGAGACTTAACACCATAAAAATCCTAGAAAAGACCACAGGCAGTAATCGCTCTGACATTGGCTGTAGCAACCATTTTCTATATAAGTCCCATGAGGCAAGGGAAACAAAAGCAAAAATAACCTATTGGGACTTCATCAAAATAAAAAGCTTCTCCACAGTGAAGGAAACAATCAACAAAATAAAAAGCAACCTATGGAATGGGAGAAGCTTTTTGCAAATGACATATCTGATAAAGGCTTAGTATCCAAAATATATAAAGAACTTACAAAATTCAACATCCAAAAAACAAATAATCCAATTAAAAAATGGGCAGAAGACATGAATAGACATTGCTCTAAAGATTTACAGATGACCAGTAGACACATGAAAGGATGCTCACCATCACTTATCATCAGGGAAATGCAAATCAAAATTACAGTGAGATATCACCTCACACCTGTCAAAATGGTTAAAAACAACAACATAAACAACAGGTGTTGGTGAGAATGTGGAGAAAAAGCAACCCTTTTGCCCTCATGGTGGGAATGCAAATCAGTGCACTGTGGAAAACGTTATGGAGGTTCCTCAAAAAGTTCTAAAAGTAGAACTACTCTATGAGCTATCAAGCACACTACTGTGTATTTACCCAAAGAATTTACAGTGTATTTACAAAACATTAATTCAAAGAAATACATGACCCCTATGTTTACAGCAGCATTATTTACAACTGCCAAAATACAGAAGCAGCCCAAGTGTCCATCATTGATGAATGGATAAAGAAGATATGGTGTATATATACATATAATGGAATATTTAATATTTTCAGTCATAAAAAGAATGAAATATTCCCATTTGCAATGGCATGGATGGAGCTAGAGAGTAAAATGCTAAGTAAATGCTAAGAAATAAACCAATCAGAGAAAGACAACATATGACTTCACTCATATGTGGAATTTTAGAAACAAAACAAATGAGCAACTGGGGGGTAGGGGGGTTGAGGGAGGGGGAGAGAGGAAGAGAGAGAAACAGAGAGGGACAGGGACACCAAGAAAGAAATTCAACCACAGAAAACAAACTGATAGTTACCATAGGGGGAGGTGGGTAGGGAGAAAGAGGAAATAGGTGATAGGGATTAAGGAGTATACTTGTGTTGATGGGTGCCAGGTGATTAAAATTAAAACTAAAAGTAGTAGGGGCGCCTGGGTGGCGCAGTCGGTTAAGCGTCCGACTTCAACCAGGTCACGATCTCGCGGTCCGTGAGTTCGAGCCCCACGTCAGGCTCTGGGCTGATGGCTCGGAGCCTGGAGCCTGTTTCCGATTCTGTGTCTCCATCTCTCTCTGCCCCTCCCCCGTTCATGCTCTGTCTCTCTCTGTCCCAAAAATAAATAAAAAACGTTGAAAAAAAAAAAAACTAAAACTAATAATAGTAGTAAAATAAACCCATAATCTATGGTCAACTGATATTTGGACAAGACACCAATACCATTCAATGGGATTAAGAGCAGCCTCTACAACAAATGCTGAGAATACTGTATATCCACATGCAAACTTTTATCTCCTATCATACACAAAAGTTTATACAAAATGAGTAAAACACCTAAATGTAAGAGTTATAATTATGCAAATATTACAAGAAAATATAAGGATAAATATTCATGACTTTGGATTTGGCTAGTGGTACTTAGATATAACACCAAAAACACAAGCAAACAAAACAAAAAATAGATAAATTGAACTTAGTCAAATCAATATTAAATCGTCTTATGCCTCTAAGGACATCAACAACAGAGTGAAAAGAAAATCCACAACATGGGATAAAAACATTTGTAAATACTATATCTCATAAGGGTCTAGTATCCAGAATATATAAAGGATTGACAGCTCGACAACTAAAAGACAGTCTAATTTTAAGTTGGGCAAAGGATTTGAATAGATATTTCTTCAAAGGAAAGAGACGAGCAATGAGATGCCCAATGTCATAAGTCATAAGGGAAGTGCAAATCAAAACCCATGACAGACCGTATCACACCTACTCATATAGCTATACTTCTTTTTTAAAAAAGATAAACCAGTGTTGATGAAGGTGTGGAGAAACTGGAATTTATACATATTGCCAGTAGAAATGTAAAATGGTGCAGCTGCTTTGGAAAACAGTCTGGCATTTCTTCAAAAAGTTAAAGATAGAATTACCATGTGACCCACCAATTTCACTCTTAAGTACTTACCAAAGGGAAACAAAAACATGTTCAAACAAAAAATTAAATACAAATGCTTACAGCAGCAATATTCATGAGCTAAAAAGTGAAAGTAATTCACCATCTATCATTTGATCAAGACACATCTAGTGTATCCATACAATGGAATATTATTAAGTCATAAAAAAGAAAGAAGTCGTGACACAGCTACAAATTGGATGAACCTAGAAAATATTACACTAAGTGAAAGAAACTAGACACAAAAAGTCTGTGATTCATTTTACATGAAAAATAGAGAATAAGCAAATCCATACAGATGGAAAGCAGATTAGTCGTTTCCATGGACTAGAAGGGGGAGAAGAGAATAACTTTCAGTGAGTAGATTTCTTTGGGAGGAGGCAAAAATATTCTTGAAGGAGACAGTAGTGATGGTTGCACAATACTGTGAATGCAATAAAACCACTGAATTGTGTGTTTTTAGACGATTAAAATGGTGAAACTTATGTGACATAAATTTGACTTCAGTTAAAAAAAAAATGGAGTAAAGCAATGATGAATACAGCAGCATGGATGAACCTAAAACAGGTAAATACTATATGAAGGAATCCTGATATATAAGAGTATATATTATATAATCCCATTAAATGAAGTTCTAAATTACTCAAAACAAACACATGATGACAGAAATCAGATCAACGGTTCATTTGGAAGAAGAAACAACCGGTAAAGCACAAAGGAAATATTTTGGGGTAATGAAAATGTTCCGTATCTTGAGAAAGTTACAGATTATACATTTTTATGTATTTGTCAAAGGAGAACACAGTGTGATCAAGAAATACGCATTTCATTGAACAATCAGATCTTCTATAACACTTGTTTTAATAACATGAAACTTGTTCCAACATGATTGATATATTAGGGAATAATAGGAATGGAATTTTGTGTTTGTTTATGCATAATTTAGTACATGAAAAACACTCACTGAATGCAAAAAAGAGCAGACAACTTAACAGCGCCAAATAGTGCACAAAACACCCATACCTCAAACCTCAACACCTGCTTTAGCTCACCACATATGTTACAAGCCATTCCCATCCATATCCTATTTTAACACAATCCATTGCAATGAGTTGAACAGTGTCCTTCAAAAAGTCATGTCTACCTAGGTCCTGTAAATAGGACCTTATTTGTAGATAGTCTCTGCAGATGTAATCAAGTCAAGATGAGGTCATACTAGATTAGGGTAAACCCTAACTCCAATATGCCTCATGTCCTTATAAAAGGGAGATATGGACACAAAGAAACAGAGTACACAAGGGAGAAGGCTTAGCGAAGACAGTGGCAGAGACTGGAGTGATTGTATTTACAAACCAAGGAATACCAAGGATTGCCAGGAACCACCAGCAACTGGAAGAGGTAAGAATTCTTCCCCAGAACCATTAGAGGGAGCATGTACCTGCCAACACCTCACTTGCAGACTTGTAGCTCCCAAAACTATGAGAATAAATTTCTGTTTAAAGACACCCAGTTTGTGGTAATTTGTTACAGCAGCCCTAGGAAAGTAACAGCTACCACTTCAAAATAACTCATAAACGGGGCGCCTGGGTGGCTCAGTCGGTTGGGCGGCCGACTTCGGCTCAGGTCATGATCTCGCTGTCCGTGAGTTCGAGCCCTGCGTCAGGCTCTGTGCTGACCGCGCAGAGCCTGGAGCCTGTTTCGGATTATGTGTCTTCCTCTCTCTCTGACCCTCCCCCGTTCATGCTCTGTCTCTGTCTCAAAAATAAATAAACGTTAAAAAAAAAAATTAAAAAAAAATAACTCATAAGCTAAAACCCTTCTGAAGCCCATTTCTACAGGGAAACATTAGGTCTTTTTCAAATTAATGTATATTATTTTTTTCATATCCATTTAACATGTGTGAAACTGTGCTACCATTTTTACTAGTCCCTATTGTTCTCCATTTCACCGGCAAATGACACTATGCATGTATTATGCCCCAAAACACGTTTTTCCCCATAAGCACTGCATTTCTTTGCTGAGCAATTTTCCATAGCATAGTGTTTTTTAGGAACACATGTGTCACAATATAGCAGAATTGACTCTATGTAAATTTTACCTCAATAAAAAAAAAATAAGAATGCAATGTTTGGGTATCATTTAGAGCTCTAAATTCATATAATATGAAATAAAAATGATTAAAATCAATAATCAAAATATCTGTTTCAAAAGGTTACAGATTATTTTAACTTTGACTTACAATTTCTACAGCATAAATTTATCCACTGTAACTGTTTAATTCAATGAATTCAATTAAATTCATAGGGTTTTGTAACCATCACCACAGTTTAGTTTTAAAACACCATTATCACCCTAAGAGTTTTCTCATGTATATTTGCAGGCACTCCTCATTTCTATCAGTAGCCCCAGGTAATATGATGTATGTACAGTATGATGTAACTGTATTCTATATATGGCATATAATATTAGGATGTTTAATCTACTGTTGTATTTATATTCTATAATTTTCATATATTATATAATTACAATCATATATACATATTTATATTTGTCATTGTTCTTCACAACAAGATAGATACCTCTCTGTAAGGTATTCTTTTTGTTTTCTTAACATTACAACCACCTACCAGGTTTCCATTAGCATGTAACTTCAATTATATTATCAAATAAGGCCAGGCAGACAGCTTCTTAGTAACACTCAGTTATTAAGAAATCAAGTTGCCTTGATTATGTATATTTCCTAAGTTTTCATCTATACAACTCATTGTCTAAGTTACTTCCTCTACAAATAGCTAATTGCCCATTTTCTGGTATCACTATCAGAAATTAACACTGTTTCCAAATTCTGAAAGTATCTTCTCAGTTCAAAAGCTTCAGCTATTACTTATCCCTAACCTTTAGGTCAAACTAATACCTAGGTTGCCTACACTCTGACTCCTCCTCACTTCTCAACTACATCAATATAGATTCTATTTCTTCTACTCAACTGAAATCCAAACTCCGCAAAATAGCTCCTGTTTTCTAAATGTAATTAGTGTACACTACTCAGCCTTCATCTTACCTGATGGCTTGGAAGCTTTTTATACCATTGACCTCCTTCTTGTTTTCATTACTTGTTTAGTACTTGTGCAAAACCAGCTTCATAACATGTCCTCTCCTAGTCTTCCTCCTCTCTCTTTAGTTGCTTTTCATCCTTACTGTGGCATATTGTTCTTTGCCTGTCATTTAAATGAAGATGTTCTTCACAGGACTGTTTTTTAATGCAAATCATGCCATCCTGGCTAACAAGATAAATGGAGGAACTAACTTGAGCAGAGTTCCCAGATAGGCTTTTACTGTGGTTCAAAAGTGATGTGAAAATCATTTGTATAAGAAGAGTTATTCGGCACACTATTTCCAATTTATTCAGTGGCACTGAACATGCTACTTAATTTTTTTTTTGGTTATGGTTTCTCTATCTTCCAAATTAGTACATATATTTTCTTTTTACCTTACTAAAATGCTAGAATATTTCCAAGCTGTTTGCAAATTGTTTTTTAAAGCCTTTGAGGATGTGTTATGTAAGCAACCAATAAATGAAAACGTTACTGAAGTCATAGTTTGCAAATATTTTTTCAATCTCTAATGTCATTATATGACATTATAATTTGGCAACGCACACAGCTATAAAGTGCACTTCTAGTTTTAAATTTACAGGCATTTCCCTAAAGTATTTTTTTCACTTTATAGTTTGAATCATATCAGATGCTAACAAACATACACATCCTCTCTCAACAAAGGTTGTCCTGGCCTGTGATCATGAATCATCTTTATTTTGGGCTATTAAAAACCAATACATCCTAACTAAAGAAATTCACTAAAGTTGTAATGTCATCTTTTTTCTACTATTTAACCCCTAATCATTAGCTAGATATATTTCCAGGCCTGCATACACAAAGACATACTCCCAAAGACAGATTCTTCTGTTGTCGAGAGGCCTCTCCTTATTGAGTTCGTGAAGAAGACATGTATCATAGTTTTATAATCTCAGAGAAAGAACTCTAGGAACTTATCTGTGGTAGCAGAATTGCATAACAGTATTGGCTCTACAGTCAGATGATCTGCATTAGATTTCAGTCTCTTTTACTTAGTACTTGTGTGAATTAGGCAAGTTATTTAACTATGCCCAGTTTTCTTATCTGTGGATTGGGTAATAATACCTATAAGAATTCCTTACATGAAATAAGAATATATGTATAACTAAGTAGTGTTTAATATATATTTAACACTCACTAAAGTTAGCTACTACAACTATTATCTACTCCAACTCTCAACTCCTACATGAGCCCATGCCATTTGGCTCACACGTGGCCATTTCATTAGCAAGATCCCACCAGCTCATACAGAACTGCGGATGGCTACTTATATTTAGGAGAACCAATTCTCTTTAGACAATCCCTTTGATACGGTTTTCACCACAACACTCAGGATTAGTATGTATGCTTCCATATCTAATTTTAGTGTCATCAGTTATTTTACATCAGGTACGTGAGCACAGAATAGGAAGAAGAGAAGAATATTCTTCAATATCCCTCCAGGAAATATATTACAGCTGCCAAGAAAAAAAGCAAGATTGTACTGGCTAACTGCAGGCAAATTTTGTTTTTCTGAAATTTGTATTTTCTTTGTTGAAATAATAGGGACAGTAAGCATATATAAAATGACAAACATGTTTGCTCTGAAATCGGTTTCTTTTTCTTCCCGATTCATTCCACTCAGCAATTATTTAAGACTCATTCAGTAGGGTTCATATTGAATTAAATGTTTACAATGTATTTTTGCTTCTCAAGAAAGGCTAAATCATTTCATTCCATAATTTCAGATATAGAAATAAGGTTCTTTTTAGGAAAAATAAGGATAAAATACATTAAATTCTGTAACTCTAACTACTGAAATATGAATCCAAATAACAAAAATGTATACGCTTTCTACCCATTAGAGTTAGACAATCTCTGTAAATCTATTTCTTTCCTTTTCTATGCTTCACTTAAGAAGTATACTTAGTGCACCTAAACAAGAGTTTTATTTCATTTTGGGTTGGGCAAAACCAAAAAATGTAATATAAAAATGAAGAAAAACTTTTGTATTATATTCACCTATTATTGTCTCTGTTGCTCTACAGGCTTAACATTCTCCAGTAGTAATGAATTCTTTTATAAAGTCAGGAATTATAATGAGCTGCTTTTTGTTAACCAGTATAGTCTTTCCAGTTGAATCCCACATAGTAAAACCAATGAACATTTACCTTGACTTAGAAGAGAGGAAATTTGTTGACTGTTTTCTAAAATAGAAATTAATACTTCTATTTGAGGAATATTAAATAAACAGTATTATATGCTTTTTCATAATATAATTGTTTTATTTAAATTACCCCAATATACAGTTTTTCATTGTTCTTGTTTATACAGAATAAAAAAGGTACCTGATTATATGTGTTCCTTTCAAATAAATAAATAAATTCTATGAAAGGCTTACAGAACAAATGGTATTCATCCAGATACAGAAAAGGCTGACCTACCTGTCACTCCATTCTTTATTATAGACTACAACAAGAAGCCACATGGAAAAAAAATGTAATTTATACCAGACTAAAAATAAAAGCATTCTACTGAACATACTCATCAGAGTGCAGACAATTTGAAATATGTACTCTTTTTGTATTTTGCACCTATTCTTAAATACTTGTGCTACAAGCTAAAGCCTTTTTAAATTCCCTTTAATAGTATAAATACATACGCTGTCTCTTTCTTTTAAAAGAACTTAAAATGCAAATGATTAACAAAAGAAGGAAAACAAAGATAAAGCATTACTATCAGTAACCATAAATTTTGACAAAGGAACCCAATACTTAGTTTCTCTCTCCTTTGGGCCTATAGTACATTCTTCCAATTTGCAGCAACCTATTGATGTTACATGCACACACTTTGTCACTAACTGAAGAAGAGAGGGTTAATCAGATGTTTCTTTATCCTCTAAAAGTTCAGGTATAGGCTTCATGCATTTCTTATTTCTAAAGACCTTCCTAAATGCCCTTGGGACTCACACTTTCCCTCCAGGAATGTCTACAGGAGTCCCCATATTGCTTTCCCTAAGATTTAAACTGCAGGGGCCAACAGTTTTATTGATTCTGATGGCTCAGTGAACATGCACCTTTGTCATCCTTCTCTGGGAAAATAACATGGATCCTTCAGAATCCAGTTAAAGTACTATAGTTTCTAGGAAAGTCTACCTGACTCTCCTATAATCACCCCCCCCAATTCCCTTAAATTTTTCTGAGCCCCTCTAGCAACATTTTGTGTCAATCAGTTTACGAAATCCTATGTAAAACTGTATTTTATAATTTTAAGTATATATGTAGCCTCTCCAAGCCTTATATTCTACAGGGCACCTAGTATGTTTGCCCATAACAGATGCTTAAAAATACTACTTGATGTACTGACTCAATCCCTGCTTTTGACTGGTGTTTACATCTCTCATTGTTGAATTTGTTGTCCTTTCAGCCTCATAAAACATATGATACCTTGCTCAAAATATGGCAGGATGGCCAAGTATTATATGATGAAACCCAAAAGAATTCAATATAAACCAATCTCCCCAAAACATCATCATCTTTGATTACCCTTCAGAAAACAGAATCTAGTCCTTCATCATGTGTGAAGCTGAACATCCAAAAGTAGGCTCCTAGAAAAGCCACATGTGTTTATCACATGGGAGAATTAGACCATTAAACTAAGACGAGAATGCTGGAGAGTACAGGAATATTTGTCAACAAACATTTTCTCAGTAACTAAAATGCAGTGCAACAATTGAGAGTACACACAAACACACACACACAAAATTCAATACAGCAGTTGCAAATCAATGGAGCAAGAACATTCAGTGCTACATTCTTATCTTCCTCTGTGTCTATCTTGGTCTTCTAAACAAGCTGCTGTTTTCTGGTTTCTTCTAATGTACATAAGAAATGCTAAGATTATTAAATTTATGTTAATGTCTTTAATACAGCAAGGAAATTACTTGCATTTGGAAAGGGAGAATTTAGTCCAAGCAATAAATGACTAATGATAGATTTTGTTTCATCAACTGGAATCCACAAGGGAAAGACTAAATACTGAACATCACTGCGAGCACAGTGTACTATACATGGTTCAATTTTATCTCCCTTCATGCTAACTTCTACTCTCACCCTGTACTTGAGTCACTCAGCCACATCCAACATATCTCCCCACTTTTTTATTCCTACCCTTCTCTGATTTATCTTTAAAGAAAAAGATCGGACTACATCACAACTTTGATTAAGCTAAGCACCACCTCTATACTAGCAACAAAGCATGGTTTCTCACCATACTTACAATAAAATTCAGATTCCTTATGGCCTATGAGCAATTCCATGATCCTGCCCCTCCCTCCCTTTCTGTCATCATTTGAGTCTTATTAACCCCTTAGTTCCATTCCAAAGGCCTTCCTTCTGTCCTTGATCATACCATTTATCCTATGTTGGGTTTTTCCACTTGCTATTTGGGGTGATGGGCAAAATCAGCTCAGATTTCATTTCTTTGGAGAAATCTTTGTTTCTCAACCTTAAGTCTTCCTATCCTCCAGGCCAGTCACCTGCTTTACTTTCTCCATAGCACAGAGTAATATTTGAAATTAGCTTTTCATTATTTGTGGTTATCGCCTTTAAAATAGATCTCCCTGACCTGTTCTCTCTCTAGAGCCCAGAACAGCTCTGGCACAGAGCAGGTTCTTGGTGTATATTGGCTAAATAAAGAACGACTAGGAGCAGAAGCAACAGTTTCTCAGTTCTGAGTCACTTAAGTGCCAAAGAAAAGAACAAGGGGCTGAATTTAAAACAGGGACAAGGAGGGAAAAGTTAATTTCACCTGTGGAGCTAAAGAGGCTTCCGACACTCTTCCAAGATTCAGAAACCACTGTTATTATCTGGCCCTTACACATTGAAACAAAAGTGTCAGTGAAAAACCCAAGACAGTTGGGTTTTTATATAAACAAATAAAACGCAGTGAATGAATAAATCCTAGGACAGTTTCAGTTGTTAAACTGATATAAAAGGAAGAATCTCTGGGAATAGACAATTCTTTTTACTGTAACATTTTTAAATATAATGTGAGTTATGTACATGTCATTTTCATTAAACAGCAAACTACTTATAACATGTCTTAATGTATCATAAAATTTAACCTCCAACTATGAGTAATTCACCTTCAAATATGCACACTTGTGGAGGCTTAACAAGTAAGTATTTCAGTAACCTCTAGTATTGAATAGTCACCTGCCCTGTATTTTCCTGCATTTAATGACTTTACTTCTCTTGTTTCCTAATAAGACAACTAAGTCTCTGGCTACGTTTCTTCCTCTCTGTCCTAGACAAGCTCTTATTGTTATGCCCTCACAGCCAGGCCATCCTTATCTATTTGCCTGTGACTGAACCCATGTAACTTTGCTGGCCTCCTAAAGCCCCCTCTTCTGATCTAGTCCTTGAGATCCTTCTCTGCCTTCAAATGAATCTTTGGTTTAATCTTCAGGTTAGCTGGGTGATTAACAGCTCAGGTAAAGCCTATTTCCTTTCCATTTTCTTCCTACATATGAGGATTTTTCAGCTTCTGTGTTCAAGATGGTAAGCAAAGTACTTTTATCTTGGTGCCACATTTAATCTTTTGCTTAACTTAGAAACAATTTCACTCTGCAAACAAATCTTGCTTATTTATGAACATGAGCAGGTTAAACGGTCATCTTTTATCTGTAATTCTGTAATGGAGTCAAATTATATTTTCAAGGAAACAGAAATCTTCCATAGAGCATATTTATACAACTCTAAACATCCTGCAAAATTTGTAGTGTGAGTGAAGCTTTCTCTGTTTCATCTTTTATCCTCTCTAGAAAAGGAGTTTATGTTTTTAGTAGTTGGGGAGATTTTAAATTTAACTGATGTAAGAGGATCATTCCAGTTTACCATAAAAACAACCCCAGTGACCTTTTTCATGTTCTGTCACAAGCGGGAGTGACAGATGGACAGGTGGTCCTGCACTGAGTACTGCAGTGTGTGTGTCTACAGTATAGAGAACTGACTTTGTTATGAAACATTCAAACAACCTCAGAGAGTAAAGGCTTTGAACTTTTCATCTGAAACTATTTTTTAAAGAGGAAAAATGGAGTCATTGATATAATTTTAACATAGCAGTATCCAAGAATCAGTACATGTGGATTATATTCTCAATGCAAAAAAAAAAAAAAATTATAAGTAGTCCACATCACAGTTGGGTCCAAATAGTACTTTACTCCAATACTAGTCAAAATGCTAGGAACAATTACTATATTTTACTTAAAGCATTCCTTCAAAGGAGCATTTTATAAAGTACTAGGCTAAACTGTTCACATCATCCCTTCAAGAAGGTAACAATGCCAATAACTTATTATTGTTGTTAAGAGTCATTACTATTGTCATTTTTCTTCACAATCATAAGTAATATGGGTTGTTTCTTTTCACCCTTCATAAAATGCTTAAAAACGAGCCACACAAGAGAAAGTGGTGTCCTCAAAATCTTTAAGAACTCATCATTTGGATGCAACAGTGAGAAAAGGTGAGAGAGGAAATATGAAAAAAAGAGGCAAATACAGAGGATTGTGAAAAGAGTGAAAAAAATATTTTTAAATACCAGTAATAATTTGGATACAGGCAGAGAAAGAAACAAATCACATGTATGTCAAGAAAAAAAAAAAAAAAGAGAGAGACCATTTTCAGTTTATGAGTAAAAGGCACAAGGGGCATCCAAGTGGCTCAGCTGGTTAAGCGTCTAACTTCGGCTCAGGTCATGATCTGTTTGTGAGTTTGAGCCCTGTGTGGGGCTCTGCACTGACAATGTGGAGCCGCCTTTGGATTCTCTATCTCCCTCTCTCTCTGCCTCTCCCCAGCTCACATGCTCTCACTCTCTCTCAAAAATAAACATTAAAAAGAAAAATCAGTTCCCTTTATTGAAAAAAAAAAAAAAAAGGCACAAGACATATATAATCCTAGCACCTTTTCCTTCTGTAGTCATTTTGTCTTCTAGGATAGAACCTGGAAACCTAGAGTCTGTCATGTCCAAAAACCAAAAGGCCTTGGCTATCCCAAAGATATACATGCTACACAATTTCATGCAACCCTCAAGCTCCAAAAACATGATATCAACAATAGATTCCAAACACGGTAATTCTCAGCCTAATCAGGGACCACTCTGTGTATCAGGCTTGAAATCTTACCATTATTTTTTATTAGGCAATCTTGATTAAAAAAAAAGGGGGGGGGCATGAAATTTCAAAGGAGCCTAGAAATGACTGAACAAAATGGGACAGACAAGAACCAGGTGAAGTAAGAGCAATGCCTGGGGAGAGAAGACACAGGAGGCCAGTCGCATTTCAGCATGATGAAAGGGTGCTCTGCAGAACTGGAAGCCACTTGACGCTGAACGTTCGCTGTGAAAAAGAACAGTAGGGGACTATAATCAAGTTCTATCTATTTCATGTTTTACCGACAGAGTAGTTCTGTAGTACAAAAACAAAGTGTATGGAAGAACGAGGCAGAGTTCATAAAGTAATCCTGTTACTTTCTACAACATTCAGACATGAGCCTCTCCCTCCAGAAGTTTCTTATATTGTCCTATTGCCTTGAAAGTGCAAATAATGACAATATAAAATGCTGAAACTTATCTTTACATATTAATACTTTGTTCAGCAAGTAGTTATTAAACACCTAAATATCTACTCTGTGCCAGACAGTGAAGATAGAAAAAATGACTATAGTGTAGTCTCTGTCCTTACAAAATACAAAATCCAGTGAGGAGATTAAGGAAGGCAACAGTACCTACACAGCCCGTCATGTGACAGGTGGGTTCTGGGGGCACTAGGGAATGAAACACCCAAGACAGTCGTCAACTCATGCTAGAGAACCAGTAAACATTTCCTAGAGAAGACTATGCATGAGATGATTCTTAAAGAATCAATAAAAGTTACAGTGGTAGAGAAAGGAGAGGAGCGTTGAACAGCAGGAGCATGATGCACTTGGAAAGTATAAGTAATGGTGCTTTATATGGAGAAGTGCCAGCAGTTGGGACCAGAGCAATTAGCCGTGGGGCTGAATTGAAAAGAATTTTTAGGCTAACCAGCAAAACTGGCCTTTCCCCTAAAAGGTACTGGAAATCACTGTAGATTTTTTAAAATCAATTTTGAGGTATAATTTGTGTATAATAAAGTATACTCACTTGAAGTATATAATTCAATGAGTTATGATAGACATGTAAAGCTGAATAAAAACCACTATAATTACAATCACAACATTTCTATCATCATCCAAATTTCTTTGAATCCTTTTGTAATTCATCCCTCCTTCCAAACCCAGCCCAAGGCAACCATCCATCTACTCCTCCTTATTGCTACAGATGAGTTGGATTTGTGGGTGAGGACCAAGTGGTTGTTTCCATTTCATGCTAATGTAAATAAAGTTGCTATAAAAATACCTGGGAGTGGAATATCTGGCTTATGTGGTAGGTATATGTTTAAGCTCTTAAGAAACCAAGTTTTCCAAAGTGGCCCTATGAGTTTACATCCATACCAGACATGTATGAGAATTCCTGTTGCTCTACATTATCTTGTAGAATCTACAATTCATCTTGAATTTCATTTTCCTCATGGTGTCTTTCAAAAAACAAAACTTTTAATTTTAATAATATCCAATTCATCCTCTTTTTTATGGTTCATGTTTTTGTGCCCCATCCAAGAAATCTTAGACATGAAAGAGTTAACATAACTCTAGGACAAAATTTTAAGTGTATATTTTTATCTGTTCCATGTGCATGTTAACTGTTTATCCTTTTTACTGACTGGGATAGAAAAGAATGCATAACGTTAACTTTTACCGATATTAATTTGCTCAAGTAATAGATGCCACGTCTAATGCAGCATGTGTGATCAGGGCTACGACTTGGTTAAACTTACAGTTAAGACTATGGTCATTCTTTAATATCCTTTTGGTTTCTGCAAGAGCCAGACTGATAAATTAAATGGAAATACAATAGGTAATACCACCTCTGCATTCTTGAGATTCTTAAAGATGGCACCAATTTTTGCTAATCCCTCTTCCACACACATATAAGCAGGATGAGGTACTGTGTTTTATTTCTCAGCACCTTGAAGGGAGGGAAGCTTTTGTCACTACTACTTTTACTTCCTTACTGGTCAAGGACTCTAAGTAGCAGTTAGAGTTACTCTAACGGCCAATTATGTTAGTACCATTTGTATATTCAGAGACCAGGGGAATGATTATTGGTTGGGTAAATGGACCCAGTAGACCTACTATAAACCAGATTGGGCCAGGACTCCCATTTACTACACTGTCTCCATAAGTTTCCACTCTAACAGTGGTCAATGATGCCCCTCCAGTTTTCAGATATGTGTCAACTTCAACTGTGTCTGATAGTCCTCAAAATGTCTGGGTATTCCTTTTCCCCCCAGTATACATTTACCCAAGAAAACAGCTATAGGTCCTTCCTGGGAAGCATTATTACAATATATATTTGCCAGTGGTTTTACAGGGTCCTTCCTTCTGTGGACTGCCACCTCATTAGTCAGTGGTTTCTGGATCTGAAAACTGTCTCAGGCACCTGGGAAAAGGATCATGGCTTTTTATTAGGGAAACCATCCTCAGCTCATGTATTCTCGCTATGTTTAAATTATTCATCAGTATTAAAAAAGACTATTTAACAGTACCCTTGTTAGCTGCCTACCTATTTTGCCCATAGGGATGTCATATTCATTCAAGAAGTTTGGGAAGTTTTAGCAATTACTTTGTCAAATATTTTTTTTCTGATCCTTTCTCTTTCTCCTTTCATTCTATAATCTGATTAACTATATTTTAAATTTGATGAAATTATTCAACAATTCTCTGAAACTCTTCCATTTTTTAATGTATTTGATCTCTCATCTTTAGGGTTTATTTTCCTCAAATTCACTGACTCTATCATATTTATTGTGCTATTAAATCCATGCACTAATTTCTTAAACTTTCAGATATATTTTTCCCGATAATTCCCTTTTTGTGTTTTTTTTAATTTTCCATTCATCTTCTGAGATAACCTATCTTTTATTTCATTACTTAATTGGCCATACTTATAATAGCTACTTAAAGGTCTTGTCTAAGAAATAAAGATATGGATCACCCAGCAGTTCACCTCAACTGATTGTTTTTCCCCCTGAAATGATCACATTTTCCTAGTTCTTCATATTTTAAGCAAAAAATGGATTTTATTCTTAGCATCACAAAATTGTATTTTGGAGTCTTTAGATTTTGTAATATCGTTCTGAAGAATGTTCGTGTTTTTGACTTAGCAGAAAATACGGGAAATTAATTTGGTTAGATACAAATTCCAACTCCATTTCACCCGCAGTAGGTGGAAATTCAAATCTCAGTTAAGTCCTTTCATTTTTAGCATTGGTGAGTCTATCCTTACATGTGTGGTCTAGGTCAGCCCAACCTTTAGGTGGAGTTCACACATTACTATAGGTACCTAGAGTTTTTAACAAAGAAATGCAGTGTTTGGTGTTTCTCTCTCTCCTTTGGCCTTATCTTGCTTTCTTCTACCTTGCAGCGACCTGTTAATGCCATAAAGCACTTACTTTGTCAGTAACTAAAGAGGAGAGGGTTAATCAGATGCTTCTAGCATTCTCTGTCTGGAAGTCCAGGTATAGGCATCATGCATTTGTTATTTCTAAAGAGCTTCCCAAATGCCCTTGCGACTCATATTTTCCCTACAGGAATGTCTACAGTAATCCCAATACCATTTTCCCTCTGATTTAAGCCGCAGGCACCAAAAGTTTTGATTCTGATAGCTCACTGGACATGCATCTTTTCCATCCTTCCGTGGGAAAATAAAATGAATCTTTCAGAATCCAGTTAAAGTGCTGCAATTTCTATGAAAGTCTACCTGAATCTCTTATAATCACCCCTGGACTCCCTTGAATTTCTCTGAACCCTTCTAGCAACACTTTGTATCACCCAATGTATAAAATCGTAGGTACCATTATCTTTTATAATTTTGTTAAGTACGAGTTTCTGCACATACCTAGGGCTTCCATTTTCTGGCTCTCTCTTCTTCCCTTAAGCTGTAGCTACCACAGGCTCCTCTATTCCTCTGGTCATAAAGCCAGCCGGTTTTCTATGGCAATTTCAGCTGCCCTACACTGAGACATGAACTTCATCCCCGGACTAAAACCACAAAAACATGGAACCTATCATTTGCCATTCCCTGTTCCACATTTTACTCCCTTCCCAAAAAATCTACAGGCTGAGTTTAAGGTATCTGTGGAATATCCAGTTAGAGATATCAAGTATGAAAACAGGCCAAAAGTGGAAAGTTATCCCAAATCTGGATTGGTTACCCCAAACTGCAGATAAACTATTCAAAACTACGTTCTCCTTTCCTATCTTGATCATAGAAGAAAAAAGCTTAAAAATTAATTTTATGATCCACCGTAAGGTTATAGATAGGGACATTTCATCAGAAATATATCTGAACACACGCTTGGTGGGATTTTTAGTGAATATTTTGCCTTCTAATAAAGAAAATACAGATTCAACTGTTTATCACTTCCTCCACGTTCCCTTTCTGGAACATGGATGTGATGCCAGGAGACAAAGCAGCCTTTGCATGACCAGGAAGCAACAAGCAGTAGGACAAAAGCGAATACACTAGCAGTTCTGGAGCAAAAAGACAGACAGAACTTGGATCACTAATGATTAGAAGGACTTCTGCAAAAGCCATGGACTATCTCTGGACTTATTATTCAGTATGTGACAAAAAGTATGTCCTATTTTCTTCAGCTGTTTATCGGACTTTCTGTTCATTACCACTGATACTTTCCTAATTAATACAATGAAAATAAAGAAAACAACTCAAGAAAGAGATCTAGGCAGGAGACAGGTCAACAGGACACACCAAGCAGCTGAAGCTCTGGTTTTAAATGAGATCAAGTGAAAATACTATACAGTAAAAGGAAAACAGGGCTGAGAATCAAGCATTGCAGAACCCTCTCACTTAAGAGGAACTGGTAGAGGAAAGCAGCAGCTGAAAAAAGACATACAACCATAAAGAATTAAAAAGAGAAAGTGATGACCTAGAAACCGAAAGAAGAAAAAGCAGGTATCAGTGTTCAAATGCTACAAAGTAGGGCTAACCAAGCACAGGGAAGTGTCCATTAGGTTTGGCGGTATCAAAGTAGAGCATTTGAGTGTAACAGGAATCAGGTTCTAATAAACCTGGTTTGTGGATAATCTGTTTCTCAGCCACTGACTGAACTGCACCCACCACCCCAGTTAAGTATACCTTTCAGGCTGGCTGTTGGTCCCAGAGCAGATCATGAAAGGCAACATAGATGGATCCTTGCTTCAAGTCAAAATACAATTCAAAGTGCAAACTCTATTGACAGAAGAACAATAGGACCTTTCTTAATATCAAAGGCAGCATATTTTATATCCCTTGAAAATAAAAATAAGAGCTTAAGTTTAGAGTGACCTACCAAGTGGGCAACGGAGTGGATATTCCTGACCCTTCCACTTAAAAAAAGAAAAAAAAAAGCAAGATTCTAAGGTTCAATATCTGCCTGGTTCCCTGCAGCTGTGACACAGGTCTCAAATATGCTTTGAAGATAAGAGGCACTTGAGTCAGTAATACAGGTGCAGGAAAGGAGGAGGGGATAAAATGGAAAAATTGAAATACAGTGAAGGAAGAAACTTATTAAGTGTTCCTTTCTTCTATGTAATCAATAATCTGAAAATATTAGCATAGGGAGGATTTAAAGACATAAATTCTATAGAAAAAGTTATAAAAAGGAAGTACAGATGTAAAGAGTGACTGAAAGAGAGGCCGACCAACCTTCAATGTCTAACTTAGCACTGAGGGGTCTTCATAACTGCAGGAAACATTCCTTTTTTCTTTCTATTGCTATAGAATTGGTAAGAACGACTTGAAAAGGCGTGCGAGAATTTAAAACTGTTTCTTTCTTTCTTTATTCCTGTCTTTTAGAGAATTCTTTAAACCTAAAGAAGATGTATGGAAAACCCACAAAGCAATTAGAAAAAGTGAAAAGACGGTTAGCAACAATTAAAATCCTTTCTGCTTCATTAACTTTTCATTGTTAAATGTTGTCACTGATTAATGCCAGGCTGAGACGTTGAATACATCTCTCAAATAGCACGTGTATCAAGAAATGAATCAAAGAAAAAAGCAATACAAGAGAACTCACAGAATAAGCTTGTTAACAACATGACATGCGGTAAAGGCTCAAATTAAAAGTGTACATCTCTATTTTGAGCATTCCACTAGGCACTTTGTGCTCACAAAACTATGTATGTGGGGTTACGTGCAATCTTAACATTTCCCAAAACATTCCTCACCAATGTAAACATAACACAGGTGAAAAGGATTAGTTACATGATTTGCAAGGCCCAGTGCAAAATGAAAATGTGGGGCCCCTTGCGTAGTAAGTAGGAAAAAACAGTTCCTCTAAAAGTACTAAAATATGTTTTTTATATATTTCCTTTTGTCTGCAGTCTCTCAACTTTTCATGGTATTTATTATTTGCTATTTACCATAATTCTAATTTTTTTTAAATTACAACTTTAAATAGAATTAATTTTACCATTCACTTTATATTTTGCAATGTCACAGTAAAGGAAAACATGAGAGGATTTAACTCCTATGTGGCACCACAAAATAATGTAATTCATACACCTTAGCTTGTGTATGTAGATGTGTTTCATTCTCACCAGAACAGCAGAAACATTCCACAACACTAACTCAACTGGTTTTACTTCTTTAATTTTTAATACTTTTAATTGTGGTAAAATAAGCATAACAGAAAATTTACCATCTTAGCTGTTAAATGTATAGTTCAGTGGTCTTGGTACATTAACACTGTTGTACAACCATCACCACCCCTTTTATTTCATGTCTCTAATGTGCATACATTCTACACTGTTTACCTTTGGCTGACTGATGTGTAAGGAAGTACCGAAAGGGAGGGGGAAAAACGGAAGTCCTATTTTTCCTTTTTTATTATTTTCAGTGCACATGGCTGGCTAATGCGAAGAAGTAACACAGGTAAGAAAAGTATGCTAGAATTCCTTAACTGTTTATGTTTTTTTAGAAGGCCATCACTGTATTCTTTCTGTGTTAGAAACAAGTTGTTTCTACCCGACCGGGCCCACCACTCACTCAGCCTAGTCTTAATCAGCCCCAAGTATCAGGGGATTCTGTGCTGTAGGTAATTAGGCGGCAAGAAGCTGCGGACATGCGTATTAAGTATATTTCGTTGCTCTCCTCCTGTGCTCCATTTTCCCACTGGCCTTCACTTAATAAAACACAGGTAGAAGACAAAACCGTTCAGCATTTCAAGATGGCAACAGTAGGACATTCACCTAAGCGCGAGGCTTTCTGAGAACGAGGCCTTAGCGGCTCCTGGTGACTGCACAGGCCCCACGCACAGGAGGCTTGAGCTGCAGATTGGGGAGACTGAAAAGGATGAGTCCTGGCACTTACAGTGCACTTTACCATTTACAAAACATATTCTTACCCTTTTCTTCATCTGTCCCGTTACTTCCACCTGCAGAGAGCTGGTGCTACCTCTGTCAAATTAAACAAGAAAGCCATTAAAGCGTCAGGCCTAGACGCCAGGGGTGTGGACAGAAACAAAAAGCTAAGGCAACAACCAATCACAAACAGCCCACACAACAACCAATCACAAACAGCCTACCATAAACAGAACGCTAAGGACCAACCAATTGCAAACAGGCAACTAGGCTTTTGGTGGTAGCCAGGGGAGGAGTTTCTTTGTTTCCTTGCTTCCTTTAGGGGTCTTTTCCTTGCCTCCTATCCACCTTCTCCTAATCGCTCACTGTGTGGCACTGCCCCATTCAAGTCTGTGTTTAAATTTCTTTAAAAACTATCTTAGGGGCGCCTGGGTGGCTCAGTCTGTTGAGCGTCCGACTTCGGCTCAGGTCACGATCTCGCGGTCCGTGAGTTTGAGCCCCGCGTCAGGCTCTGGGCTGATGGCTCAGAGCCTGGAGCCTGCTTCCGATTCTGTGTCTCCCTCTCTCTCTCTCTGCCCCTCCCCCGTTCATGCTCTGTCTCTCTCTGTCTCAAAAATAAATAAATGTTAAAAAAAAATTTTTTTAAATAAAAAAAATAAAAACTATTTTAATGTTTCAGTTCATCTTTCAACACCAATTATGTGCTGGAGAGATGCCTGGCTAGCCCACAGTGGCTAACTAGGGGCATAATGTGGAATAGAAACCAGGCATCCTGATCCCCAGTTAGGCACTGGTCTTAAATTTCCTCTCCACTCTGAGAAGAGCCACTACACTGCAAATGGAGCAACTACATTTGTCTGTCCTTGGGATGCATTTTCTGCGTAAAACTAGAGACACCAAAAAGCCATTGAAAAATGGATGTAGTTACAGAAGAGTTAAAAGGACAATCAGGGGGCGCCTGGGTGGCGCAGTCGGTTAAGCGTCCGACTTCAGCCAGGTCACGATCTCGCGGTCCGTGAGTTCGAGCCCCGCGTCAGGCTCTGGGCCGATGGCTCGGAGCCTGGAGCCTGTTTCCGATTCTGTGTCTCCCTCTCTCTCTGCCCCTCCCCCGTTCATGCTCTGTCTCTCTCTGTCCCAAAAATAAATAAAAAACGTTGAAAAAAGATTTAAAAAAAAAAAAAAAAAAAGGACAATCAGGAAGAGTGACCCAGTGAAATCTCCCTGCAGGGCAGAGGTTTTGAGGAAAAGTTCGAAATGAATATTGGGTAAAGACAAAGCCTATGTGGAGAAGAAATGCCCTCTCCAAAAGAGGAAGTGAGCAGAGAAACTAATCTGGAAAGGTCATGATTTGCACGCCTCCATGAAGAGTGTCAGCTGAAGATGCCATGTTTGCCATAAACTAATTTAATCTTCCAACCCATCTGCTTAAAGCTCTTTCCTCCTGCATCCCTCAGATAGCTAAATCAGTGGTCTCTTCCTAAACTCTTTTGTTCTGATAGCCACACAACTCATAGATACAATTAATGCAGCCAAATATATGTATGACATGTTTCTAAACTCATGGTTTTAGTTTGGTTGGCTTTTTTTCTTTTAATGTGTATTTACTTTGAGAGAGAGAGACACAGAACCCAAAGAAGGCTCCAGGCTCTGAGTCGTCAGCACAGAGCCAGATGCCCACCAACCTTGAGATCATGACCTGAACTGAAGTTGGATGCTTAACTGACTGAGCCACCCAGGCACCCCAGTTTAGTTGCTTTGCTTTTTAATAAGACAATTTAATAAAACAAATAACCAAGGGCGCCTGGGTGGCTCAGTTGGTTGAGCGTCCGACTTCAGCTCACAGTTCTTGGGTCTGAGCCCCGCGTCAGGCTCTGTGCTGACAGATCAGGGCCTAAAGCCTGCTTCAGATTCTGTGTCTCCCTCTCTCTCTGTTCCTGCCCTGCTCACACTCTGTCTCTCTCTCAAAAGTAAATAAAGATTAAAAGAGTAATAATAAAAAAAATTTTTAAAGCAACCAAAAAATTTACTGAAAATACTAACATAGATAATATATAAATTAGTATAAGATTTAAATACTCCAAAGATACATATCTAATTTTCTCCATAACTCTACCTGTTAAAATCATGTATTAGTTACTACTTCACCAAACTTTATTTTCTGCCACCCAACTAGAATAGAACCACCCTTTTTAACTCATCAAATATCTTCTTGATTGCTCAGTGTTTCTTAGACTTGGCTTTTCTACAGAAACTACAACCAACTCTGCATCTAAAGCCATTTTAAGGGATTTTATTTGAGGACACTCTTTCAAGCAGGAAAGACTGCCTATTTACTAATGAAAGAAATCCTCTCATTCAATATTCTCACAAGTGCTTACCTGGACATAACTACCAACATCTCACTCACCTTGAAAGAAAGTATACAACATCAGCATAAGCAGCACAAAACCCTGTGATTATGCTTTCCCTAGTTGAAAAGAAAATCATAACCACTTCATTACCTACTCTATGTTTCTTTTTTCCCCAGCCTAAAATTTTCCTTAAAAAACCCAATTTCATTTGCTACTTCTACTTTATGACATTAGAAACACAGTAACACTTTTATGTCAAAACATAATATTTTTAAGGTAATAGAAAATAACTTGGTAAAGTGGTTTCTTCACCCAGTGACCTGTCTCACGATAAGATGTTACCTGGCAGGGATAGAGGATGAGATAAAATAGTGGAGAGCCCAGTGACAAGGTAGGGTTGTTAGATACCAACTCCTTGGGGATATCATCTTTCCTCTTCAATCCCTCTTCCCCCAAAACCTAACCCAGTGCCTGTTTTGCTATTTTAATCAAAGAGCTTTACATTTTTCACTATTTGACTCTGAAAATGAAATGTTGAAACTGATTAGGTAAATTAATCCAGGGTTTAAGACAGATAGGTAAGAGTTTATTCAGTCATTGCTCCTGGTGTGAATTTAAGCATGACATTGTTTTTAGTGGCTCTGCTTTTCAAAAAGCAGATTGTAGAAGAGCTCAAATATGCAGATTCTTCACCTGAGCCACTCAAGCAGGTAGCCAGATGATCCATTTGTCACCAGGGTATACAGGAAGATAAGTGGATTGCCAGAAGCAAAACAGCCTTCTTTATCCTGTGATGCCCCATTTTTTTTTTTTTCAGATACTTAGGGACACAGGTTGTATCTCTCAATCTGTTTATAACCACACAACTATAAATAACATGATCTCCCTCAGGCATCTTGTGAACAATAAAAAGAAGTTTCCAAGAATAATAATACTAAAAGTCAATGAACTATATTAATACAGTATAAAAACAAAGTTGTTCGCTGGCAATTTGGTGGCTTAAGATAGAGGTTCATTGAAAATTCTTAACTAGGAGAGATTTTTATGTTACCCCAGGATATCTCCTCTATCTTCCTCTGAATATTGAGTTTTAAATGAATAAAGGCAATTTTATAAAAATCCTATAAAACAGAGACATAACCTTCCCCGTCCAAGAGGAAAAATTTAAATGAAACAAAATGCATCGATAATAACCTACTGATAATTTTGGCCAACGGTAAAATAATCTCAGCCCTGGAGTAGAAATTTACCATATTCAATGCAATTTTTCACAAAATGCATCCACAGATCACTTGCAAAATTCAGATTCCTATGTTCCAAACAAATCTACTAAATCATCCTTGAAAATGGGGAGAACTGCATATTTGACAAGGTTCTCAAGTGATTCTTTAGTATACTAAAGTTTGAGAACCACTAGTCTAGAGTTATTCGTTATTTTCCAGAGAGCATTTCTAGACTGCATGGTAAAATAGTGTATTATACATACCCACCCAAAATGTATAATAACAAACTCACTCAAGGAGAGTCATCTACACAGGGACTTGTCTTCATTTGGTTTCTTTTTATTGTAAAATACATCAACTCTCCCTGTTGCCCAGTTGATTGTCAAAGCATTTGAATATTATTTAATAAACCATTTCAAAATGCTATACTTTTTAATCTTTTCAAAGAAATTAACACTGGAATTTCTGTTATACTATTCATATCAAGTTCAATTATAGAATTTCTGTGGAGTGGTTAATTGAAGGATGTTCAGTTTATCTCTCCATATTGATATTCCAAAATTATCCCTGAGTCAAACCAAACTACCAGGCAGCAGACATACTTGTCCCTGATAGGACAATTGAATGAGCTACTTTAGCAAACCTACACTTTGATTGCTGTGGTGTGTTAGCAGCAAGCTTTCTCTAATATCCATTGGGAAGACACAGTTGAGGACTTTTTTTGAGCACATCACAGTATATGTCCATTAGGAAGACCCATGGTTTGCTTACCAAGGACAACAATAGCTCTTCCCTAACCATAAATGATCTTGTACTTCTCTTTGCTTCGGCTACTTGGATTAGTAGTATGAAGTATCTAATATCACAAATTTCATGGAAAACTTAATTCTAGCTGATACTATTTCCCTTTTTTAAAAATGTTCCCTTCCTTTTCTTTTGAAACTGTTTTCTTTACCTACCTTTTTTTTTTCTTTTTTATTTTTATTTTTCTTCACTTATTTTAATTTTCACCTTGCCTGTCATGTTTTTTTCTCTGAAGCTTCTTGAATCATTTTGGAATGACAAAGGACATTAATAAGCCAATAAGTCTTAACTAAACTAATGACCAAGAGTTGCATAGTTATAACTATTCAAAATCCCACTAGATATAACTCCTATTATACAAATTTTATCTTTCAACCCTCTATGTAAAATCTCTAATACACAAATTCAACATTTAACATTACACTTACAATAAGAAAAAAAATAATCATTAGGACTTGACTAAGAATAGGATGGGCAATCATGGGGACATAGTGAGTTCTCTATTACAGGACGTAATCAAGCAAAAGCTAAGTGGCTACTTAGTAAGTACATTGTAGAAGAGTTTTATGTCAAATAACACATTGCATGACAAATATCTGGAGTCTCTTCCAACTCTGATATTCTTAAATCTATTGCTTAAAAAAATTACATAATGTTATCAGGGGGAAAAAAAGTCAGCAGAAGAATTAAAAGAAACATGCATTTCTCAGTAAGAGTATTTTTTTTAAGTTTATTTATTTATTTTGAGAGAGAGAGAGAGTCTGTGTGCAACGTGTGAGGGAGGGGCAGAGAGAGAGGGGGAGAAAGAGAATCCCAAGCAGGCTACACGCTATCAGTGCAGAGCCTGATGTGGGGCTTGAACTCATGAAAGTGAGATTATGACCTGAGCCAAAACCAAGAGTAGATGCTTAATTGACCAGGTTAAGCCCCAGTAAAGAGCCACCCACGTGCCCCAGAAAAGAGTATTTCTAAATACATTATCAGTAAAAAAGTTATATTCCTAGAAATAGACTGAATAAGAATTTTCCATATTGTATCTTTTTTGCAAACATTAGCAGGCGTGCATTGCATGCCTGGGTCCCCAGTTTCTATCTCAAATTGTAGCAATGAACAAGCTAAAATTAAGGCTGAGGGGGATTTAAGGACTTAAGTTCAGCTTTTGCTTCATATTTCTTCTGACAAAACTGTTTTTAGAAGTAGAATCTTCAGTGCCAGGAAATCAATTAATTTTAAAAATTGCCAACGTTGCCAATAGCCAGTAATATGAATGTAACCCTTTTGCATTGAGGGTGTGGAGAAATTAAATGACCAATCACATTCTGCTAAATCCAGCCTAGAGAGAATGTTGTTTCCCTGCAGTGAGGCTCTTTGAAATGAGGGATGGAAACAGTAATGAAGGAAAAGGCATCTGAGTAATCGTACAAAGCCTTCCAAGTGGCACTCAGCCCAGAAGACACTTTTGTTCTGTCTAAAGGCAAAAAAAAAAAATCTATGAAGACCCATGTGACCCCAGCATTTCAGGGCACAATGGGGCTGTCTCCAAAAGAGAGTGCTTCTGTTAAGGCAAGGTTTATGCAAATTGGTAATAACAGTTACAAATAAAAATGATGATCAAGATAATGAATATTATTATTGAATTCAAGAACAGCGTGCAATGTAAAATTAAACACAGAGATATTGCAAACACTGAGATTGAGAACTTTATGCCATTTATATACTAATTTAACACTGACTAGGACCAGACCAGATGGGGGCACAGAGAGAGGTTTTACTGTTTTGAGTCTCTCTTTCTGATCTAGAGTAGTGGTCAGCAAACCACAGCCTATGAGCCATAGCTAGTCTACCATGTAATTTTGTATTAAAAAAAAAGAAAAAAAAAGGTTTTATTAGAACACAACCACACCATCCTCTATGTCCTGTCCATGGTTTTTTTACACTACAGCACCAGCATTGAGTATATCAGGGATGATATAACTGGCAAAGACTGATGGCATCTGATCTAAAGTATAGTCAAGTTTTCATGCATGTCTGTGCATGCTTCCTTTTGAACTACATTTTTAATAATTCTTTATGAAAGTATTTGCAGGAGGGAAGATTGCTCACTTTTGTATCACTGACAGTAACTTAACTTACCTCTCTTTCTTGAGTGATACTTTTCAGTGTTAAAATCATTCAACATTTTAAAAAAAAATTTTTAATGTTTATTTATTTTTGAGAGAGAAAGAGAGACAGAGCATGAGTGGGAGAGGGTCAAAGAGAGGGAGACACAGAATCCAAAGCAGGCTCCAGGCTCTGAGCTGTCAGCACAGAGCCCCATGCAGGGCTCGAGCCCATGGACCACAAGATCATGACCTGAACCAAAGTCAGACACTTAACTGACTGGGCCACACATTCAGCATTTTTTAAAAAAAACTTTTACTGCTTATTTATTTTTGAGAGAGAGAGAGAGAGAGAAAGTGCAAGCAGGGAAGGGGCAGAGAGAGAGGGAGACACAGATTCCAAAGCAGGCTCCAGGCGAGTTGTCAGCCTAGACAGAGCCCAATGCAGGGCTTGAACTCACAAACAGTGAGATCATGACCTGAGTTGAAGTCAGGCGCTCAACCAACTGAGCCACCCAGGGACCCCAGCATTTTTAAAAAGCATTTACTCCTCCTTTAGCTCTTAGCATTGCGGATAAGAAGCCTGCTTCAAGTGTAGTTGCTGTGTAAATAATTTGTCTTTCCTCCCTGCTTGTTCTTGAAATTTCATTCTCATCCTTGGTATTTTCAGTTTGGGGATAACATTTTGGTGTGGTTTTAAGACTACCTATCCTGGGGCGCCTGGGTGGCGCAGTCGGTTAAGCGTCCGACTTCAGCCAGGTCACGATCTCGCGGTCCGTGAGTTCCAGCCCCGCGTCGGGCTCTGGGCTGATGGCTCGGAGCCTGGAGCCTGTTTCCGATTCTGTGTCTCCCTCTCTCTCTGCCCCTCCCCCGTTCATGCTCTGTCTCTCTCTGTCCCAAAAATAAATAAAAAACGTTGAAAAAAAAAATTAAAAAAAAAAAAAAAGACTACCTATCCTGATGGACAATGACTGAGCACTTTCAACTTTAGTTTATAGGTCTTCTTTGTGTTGAAAAATTTGCAGCCATTACTTTTTTTTTGCATACTGATTTTTTATTCCCTTCTTTTCTCTTCCTTAATCTGTCTTAATCTTCCTTAACTGTTATCCTATCTCCCCTGTTCCATAGGTTCTCCTTTACATTTCTTCATCTCATAATCACACTATGTTAAATTCAAGGCACCTCACAATCATTTTTGGATTCACTGAATTCTCTCTTTAGTGGTGTACAGATTAAAGACTATACTTTTTCACTTCCAGGATTTTGAATTAGTTAATTGTCAAATACATCTTTTCTTGGTTTTTTTTGTTTGTTTAGTTGGTTGGTTTTTGGATTTTGTTTGTTTTTGTCTGTTTTGCTTTCAGGTGTTCGTTCCTTTTTATAACTATTAGCTCCTTTATCATACTTCTGAATTTACTACTCAAATACTTCAAAGCCATTTTTAGATCTTTTATTTTCATTTTGCGAGCATACATGTTTTCCTCATTAGTTCAGTTGGGAGCAGTCTTCCTCTACCTGACTTATATATTTCAGAGTATTGCGTTGTCAGTTCATCCTTAGAAGGGATTTTGTCATTGTCATTGTGCTGTTCTTGCTGTTGCTGTTGTCATTTTTCTTCCCTCTCTTCACATCCATTCTTTTCTAGGAATTTGGGAGTTTCCCTTACCCGACATTCCTACCTCACTCTCCCATGCAGAAATAGGTCTAATGCTGGCAACTTGGAGCTCCTGACCAATAGCAACCTCAAGAATATTCAGCCCCTGCCACAGAAGTAGCCATATCTTTTCTCTATTTCCATAAACTTTCAACTTCATATAAGCCATTAGCTAGGCAATTATCATCACACCTTTCTTTCAGGCTTTTCTGAGAACCAGGTTTCATGCCATGAACTAGCTCTAGCCCTTTCTCTTACTTGAGATACACTTGAATACTGTCAATCCACAGGAGATAAATTTTTCCCAATTCCAGGACCCAGAGTCCCACCTTGCTTAATGCTTGTGGTTTTTTTTTTTCCATTTCTAGTGTATAGAAATATATATCTTCTTTCAAGCACTGATATATCTTTCTATTTCAATTTTAAGTGTTTGTTTTGTTATTGCTATGTTTTTGTTGCCAAGAGGAGGGATTCAAACCATAAACTTTACTCTTCCGTGTTGAAAAGATAGAAGAGTGAGCATTGAAATTAGAGAGACAATCAGACTGGCAAAATTAGGTTCTAGAGTTATGATCCAGAAATTCTATTCCTAGGTTTACACCCAACAGAAATTCCTACCCATATATTTACCAAAGACATGTACCAAAATATCCATAGACATACTATTCATAATAGCTTCAGACTGGAAGCCACCTAAATGTTCATCGACAGTACAACAGATAAATAAATCATGATACAGTCACACAGTGGAACCTTTTATAATAATGAGAATGAATAATCTGCAAGTGGTCATAATAATATGAATAAACTTCACAAGTAAAATGGTAAGAGAAAGAAGACAGACCAAAACAAGTACTTGCTATAGAATTCCATTTATATCAGTATCAGAATAAACCTGTCAGGGTAGCTGGCGCCCTTGTTAGGGAGTTATGACTGGAAATGACACAAAAAAAGGCCTTTCGGGATGTTAGCAATGTTTCTGATTCCAAGTACTAATTCCACAGATGTGTTTAGTTAAGGACATTCCTCAAGTTGAGTACTTGTGTGATATGTTACAAAATATATTATGCTACTGTGAAAAAAATTTCAAAACATGATAAACTTATCACTTTCATGGTTTTTCAAACCCTACTTCTAAATCCCTATGGATCCATGGACCTCAGGGCTAGTTCTTGCTTCCAATTAATTGTAGTTTTGGTTTGTTTGTTTGTTTGTTTGTTTTCTCTCAAAAGGAATTTTCCACACTTGCAGCTGTAAAGTAAGAAGAATTTAATCTTCAGCAGAGCAACCAATTATATAACTGTAAAATTTTTTTAACTTCCTTAATCAGTAGTATAGACTTGCAAAGAGATTGTTAAAATTACATTTACAGAGAACTTTAAAAATTGAATAGAACTTGAAATTCCTGAAAGATTATTGTCTTTATGTCATTCTAACCTTTGATTCTAAGTCTGGTCAGAGCATCTTCCTTCCATAGTTTTTAACCAGTCTCGTCATTTAACCCAGGAAGAAAAGGAGAAGGAACCTCATGGCATTACTTATTGGTCCAATGCCACCAATCCATTGATCAGAGTGCACTGAAAACTGGATTGCTACCTCACTCACAATTACCCTGCTTGGTTTCCCAGCCTTCCTTTGTAAAAACTTGCCACTCTTTTATAGCAAATCAATATCTTCATGCTAGAACTTGTGTCAATTACCTGCTCCAGCAGGCAGCTAGGATCTTGGATTCTGACTGAAGTTTCTAAGAGAAGTGTTGCATCCATCATTTCCTCTCATTGATATATCTTTTGGTTTTACAAATCCACAACAGCCCCAAAACCAGATGTTCCTACTGAAGTATTGATTTTGGTATATAAACTATCAAACTGCATCTAATTTTGTCCAATAATCTGAATTATTCTGCTACTGTGCCTATTTTTACTACAAGCCTATCTTTGAAAAATAAACAAACCATCAAAAAAAATTGTTATGTCCCCAAGAACTACCAATCAGTTATCTTCATGCTGATAACATACTATGTTATCAGAACGCAGTGAGCACACTCAATCACTTACCCTAAGCCAATACAGTCCTTTTGGGTTACATTCCAAAGTCCAAGAGGAAAATGTAAAACCATAATCCATAAACCAGAAACGCAAAGAAAAATATCCCTATACAGCCAATCTCAGCTTTCCTTAGCCAGGAACATTCTGAATCTTTCTCCTCAATTTTTTGATTCCAAGCCAAGAATCATCTCATTTAATGTGAGTCACATTTTTTTTTTCAAGCCTGGGTTTAGGCTGTCATTTATATTTAGTTAGTCCCTAGAATATACACACACAGGCCATCTATTCATCATCAAACCCAATATTACTTGGCATTAGGAGTCTGACAAATTTTCAGTCCTAATCTGAGCCCTACCTTACATAAGAGCCATCTGTTTTGAAAGGCCTTGTTCAGGGTAAGAAGTTCATGATCACTGCAGACATTCTCATGATCACTGCAGACATAAGTAATTGATTATGACATTCTCACTGGGCTTGAATTTGGCTTCACAATACATCCCTGTAGAGCAATTCAAGTAGCCACTACTAACTGACGAGAGTTTTCATGAGAGATAAAATGTGTTCAAGTTCAAACTTAAAGCCTACACAAGTTTTAGTTTAATTAACTACAGCCTACTCTACCATAAAAACATAGGGGAAAGTTGGACTTCTACAGAAAGCAATAAATTAATCAGATAGTTTAATGTGATTGACAGATTTTCCTTTTCCCTCTAACCTCTCACATTTCTAATTCTTTACATGGTCCTAGTTCTTATCACATATACATCATTTGAGATCTATTTTATGAATTTATTAAACCTCTCTTTACTTTATAATTTGCTTTCTTAATTAACTCTTTGGCATCCTGTCACACTTGGTGGGGACACGCAGGGTATTATTTTTCTAGGAGACAGGAGATCAAGTCTACCTGGACAGTGATCTTCTGAGGAATTTGGCTATACCATATCTGGCAGCATATCATTAGCAATCCATTCTACCCAATGCTTCCTTTTATTATCACACTTCCTACATGTTTCTGTAACTTTCTGGTTCACTGCTATCCACTCCCTCTATCCAATGATTCCCACTTATACTATCTTAAAAACATAAAGCAACTCTGCTTTATAGACAGAAATAAACTTAATAGAAGAAATAGAATATACACAGAAGTCTACATCTTCTCACTTATTTTTCAAATTAATGAACTATTACTTATGTCCCTTTGTCTTCACTCTTTTTTCACAAGACCACTTAATAAAATGTATTATTTTCTTTTTTTATTCTGTGCACTTAATTATTAATACTTTCACTAACTATAAATGTCTTACTTGCACTAATTTCCTTCTCAACAAGATATTTTTGTCATCACTGGTTTAGGTATTCAGCAGATAGTTCCTGAAATAAGTAATTTTTTGAGGATAAATCCAAATCTCATGCTAGAAAAAATAATAATTCTCTTTGATTAAAAAACAAACAAACAGGGGCACCTGGGTGGCTCAGTCGGTTAAGCAGCCGACTTCGGCTCAGGTCATGATCTCGCGGTCCGTGAGTTCGAGCCCCGCGTCGGGCTCTGTGCAGACAGCTCAGAGCCTGGAGCCTGTTTCGGATTCTGTGTCTCCCTCTTTCTGACCCTCCCCCATTCATGCTTTGTCTCTCTGTCTCAAAAATAAATAAACGTTAAAAAAAATTAAAAAACAAACAAACAAACAAAAAATGAACTTGTAATGGATGTTAGACAGGGACTCTGTCCTAAAAGCCAAAATATAAAACAAAACAGAACACCAGCAGGAAACTCATGCTTTGAATATGTTAGTCTCTACCTGTGACAAGAAACCAAGCTTCTCCCTGGGGATTTTATACTCTTCCCTCAAAAATCATGTGACAATGAGGGAGCAGTACATCATAGTATGAGGAGAGCTTTGCTCATTTTCCTCTCATTACCTGAGAGGCTGAGATGGGTCAGAGGGAAATGAAGACCTATGAAACCTGGCAGTGAGCACAAGCACCATTCAAGTGCTACGTTGTCCAGAGAGTGTCTTGGATAAGCTAGAAGAGGCTATGGAAGGGTCTTTGACTTCTCTTACCTACAAACTGATGCTTTGAAGTGCAAATTAAAACTGAGAAAACTGTCACTCAGAGAGACTGCTGATAGCCTTTAGGTGGCTGAACTAATCTCACGCCAAGATAGAAGAATGAATTTCAAAGTAATTTGCAAAGTAAAATATGAAATATAACTTTGAGGGACCCAGAATGATGTCCTTTATTAATTTGCTATGTGGACTCAGAATATGTAGTAAAATTCTGCAATACCATTCTCTATAATGAGCTTTGCCTTTGCAGCCCAGAATAATTTTCAGTGCAAAGTCACTGATAAAGCCAAAGTATATATTTCCTACAGTTTGGGACATCATAGATAGGCTTTCCAATTATTTTTAGTTTCAATTAGATTGGTGAATTTCCCTGTAACTCATCTGAGTCTAATCATATAATTATGTTCCATTTAATTGAAAATGAGTAGCTAAAAATGTTTGGATTTAAAAAAAAAATAGTAAGCCTCAGATGATGAAAGTTCTCTCAAATATTCCAAAGAAGACTTCCAATATCATTATTCTCTGGATCGTAGACCTTGGTCCAAAGATTATACAAAATGTTGAAGTAAAGTAAGCAATATGCAAAGAACAATTGAGTGTAACTTACTAAGTACAGCTTAGTGGTTAGAAACCTAAAATTTAGTGTTCAATTTCCAGCCTTAGGATAAAACCAAATAGCATTTCTAAGGCTCAGTGTCTGCAAAATGTAAATAATAATGGTAACTGCCTCTGTTGGGTACTAGGTCTCCATCCCAACATCCTTCTAATGGGCCTTCCTCCTCTGGAGACACTAGCACTAGTCTGCATTCAACATGTGTTCCATCAATTATATGCTTGCATGTTTGAAAGTAAAAGATGAGGCAAAAGCCACCTTCTTCCTGATCTGGGCTCTGGGCATGGAGATGCAGATTTTGTCTTCCTTTGCAGTCATATTTCAGTGTATAGCTTGAGCTTATGAAGGTCAGGAGGCACCTGTGGGAGGGCTACAGTTAGAATACACATTCCAGTGTACAATCACTAGCTTCACATATTTGGACTGGGAATTTGCTTCATTGGTGACTTACTGAGGTGGTTTCTTGACCTCTGGATTGCAGCTACGGCCATGTCACCTCACAGTTTTTTAACTAGTAGACACCATGGTAGCCTCTGATTGTAGCAAAAGTAGGAAAGCAACTCTCAAGTGCTTTTTAGCCATTTGTGTATCTTTTACAAACAGCCAAGTTTTTGTCCTTTTGTTTTAGTGGGTTGTTTGCCTTTTTTCTCTCTATATTGAAATATGATTAACATGCATTGCTCTTATGCGTTCAGCTTAATGACTTTCGATCCATGTATCCACCTGGGTAGCCACCAATCCACTTAAGATATGAAACATTTTCATTATGATAGAAAATTCCTATTTTCTAAATCTACACTACCTCAAAGGCAAGCACTTTCTGATTTCTAATGCGTTATTTTCAAGTTTTGCTTATTCTTGGACTCTATAAAAATGGTAAAATGTACATTATATTCTTATGTGTCTGGCTTCCTTCACATGATTAATCCATATTGAATTCATCCATGTTGGTGCCTAAAACATCAGATTGTTCTTCTTTCTTAAAAAAATTTAGTCCTGAGGAGTATTCCTTTTTTATAAGCATACCATGGTTAGCTTACCCATTCTCTTATAAATGGACTTTGGGTTGTTTCAACTCAGGCTATTGTGAATGAAGTTTCTATAAGCTTCCTTGTACAATTCTTTTGTAGAAATATGTTTTCATTTCCCTTGGGTCAATATCTAGGGTAAAATTGCAGTCATTGAATTGACTATATTGGATGTTTCTAAGAAATGGCCAATTTTCGAAGTCAGTTGAACATTTTGTACTCTCACCACCAATGCATGACAACTCAATTTCTCCAAATAGGTGGAAATATTTAGTGTTGTCAGTCTTCTCAATTTTACTCATGTTGTGTTGTGAAATAGTGTAACGTTGTTGTTTTAATTTACATTTTCATTTGCTTATTGGCTATTCATTTGTATTTTTGTGAAATGGCTGTTCAAGTATTTTCTCAATCTTTAACTGAGTTGTTAATTTTTTATCGCTGGTTTTAATAGGGGTTTATATAGTGGGTCTAAAAAGTCTTCCTCAAATATATGTGCTAAGAATGTATTTATCCTAGACTATAACTTTCTATCAATCACTTACTGTGTTTTAAATCAGAAATGATAATGTTTACAGGAATCCATTTATCAGTGTTTTTCTTTTACTGTAAGTTTGTATTCTGACCAAGTAAACATTTCACAAAATCTTGAAGATATTGTTTATTTTTTGAAATACTTTATTGTTCTAGGTTTTATTTCATGCCTATGATTAATCTCAAATTAATTTTTGTTAATTGGAGTCAGGATCTAATTTTTTCACAAATTCAACCAATTGTTTAGCAACATTTACTTAAAAAAAAATAAAAGGCAATGGATTGCTGTGGTGGTTTGTTGAAAATCAGTTGTTCATTTGTGTTGAGGTCAATTTCTAGACTCTTTTTGTTTGTCTGAACTATTTGTGTCTCCATTATACCAGCACTACCCTATCTTGACTATATTGTAGCTTTATAGTAAGTATTGAATCAGGTGATGAAAATCCTCCACATTTATTGTTTTTCAGTATCATTACGGCTGTTCCAGAAAGAATTTTTTATAAATCTTGGAAATAGCTTGACTATTTCTTTCAAAAGATTCTGCTGGAATTTGGAGTGGATTAGACCAAACCCCTGGATTTATTTGGAGTATGGTCTTTATTCTTTCTTACAAGTTTACCTTACACTTCCATCTGGCACTACAGTTGACTCTTCCTTGAACAATATGGGATATAACTGTGCAGGTCCACTTATACATGGATTTTTTTTCTATATACTACAGTATTTTAAGCATATTTCTCTTCCTTATGATTTTCTTTTTTTAAGTTTATTTATTTATTTTAAGAGAGACACAGAGAGAGAGAGAGAGAGATCGAGAGCATGAGCAGGAGAGGAGCAGAGACAGAGGGAGAGAGAGAATTCCAAGCAGGCTCCACACTGTCAGCTATCCAGTACCACTTCCTGCTTTCTGGATTTGGGCATTTTCTTTTAATCTTGCTGCCCAATACAATATTGAAAATATGTAGTGAGAGTGTACTTATCTTAGTCTCTACCTTAGGCAGAAACTCTTCATTATGTCGCCAGTAAGTATGATGTTAACCATAGATTTGTTGCAAATACCCTTTATCATAGTAAGGAAGTTTTCCTTTACTCCTAATTTGAAGAGATAGTTTATCATAAGGGGATATTGACTTTTGTCAGATGCACAGTCTGAATTTTATTAAGATGATGGTTTATCTGTTTTTTACTATCAATTGAAAAAATTAAGTTTTTGGATTTGTCATAATTTACTTAAAGCAAAAGTCACATTTTTTTGGTGTAAAGTTCTATGAGTATTTACACGTGCATAGACTCTCATAACTACAACCAGAGACAGAAAACAGAAACCTTTCCTACACCTCAAAGAATTCTCTCATGTATTCCATTTGTATTTAGAACCTGTTCTTATCTGAACTCCTGGCAACCACTCACCTGTTCTATCTTCCTATATTATTGTCTTTTCCAAAATGTCAAGTAATGAAAGTATGCGGTATGCAACATTTTAATATTGGGTTCCTTAATTTAGCATAATGCATTAGTGATTCATCCATGCTGTTATTGTTTAGTTGTATTCCATTAGAGTGATTTGGTTTTGAATAATAAACTAACCTTGAATTTTTGAGAGGAAACCTCATTGGTCATAGTATAATTTTGTTAACTTTTATTATATATTGTTAGATTGATTTGATATGTTTCATTACCAAATGTTGTATCTCTACAAGGTACATTATTCTCTAAATTTATTTTCTTATAATGGCATTGTTAGGTTTTGATATCATTGATATCTTGGGTATATAAAACAATTGAAGAAGTTATCTTTCTTTTATTTTCTGATATAACTCTTGCAGTTACAAAATTAATTGTTGTAATTGATATATGGCTATTTAAAATTTTTTGCTTCTTGATTAGTTTTAGTATGTGTGATTTTCAAAGATTTGTTTATTTCACACTGGTTGTCAAATTTGTACTCATTTATAATTCTGTACAACCTACAGTGATATCCCTCTTTCATTTCTAATATCAAAAATTTATTTTGTTTTTGTTTCCTTATCAGTCTTCAAGATTATCAATTTTAATAATCTTTGCAAAAAACAATCTTGACTAATTTTTCCTTGTGTCTGTTCATTTCCCTATACAGTATCCTTCAGCTGTATTTCATAAATATTGACATATTGTTTTTTTGTTATCATTCAGTTCTTGGTATTTTGTTTCCTCTTTTGATATCAACACTAACCCATAGGTTATTGAGAATTGTGTTATTTTCCCCTCAAATACTATGGGATTGGTGCATACCTTAAATTTTTTTAATAAGTGTATTTATTTGAGAGAGAGAGAGAGAAAACAGGGGAGGGGCAGAGAGAGGAGAGAGAGAGAATCCCAAGCAGGCTCCACACTGCCAGTGCAGAGCCTGATGCAGTGTTTGAACTCACAAACTGAGATCATGAAGCCAAAATCAAGAGTCGAATGCTTAACCGACTGAGCCACCCAGGTGCCTGCATATCTTAAATTCATAATTTAATTATATTGTGGCAAACCAACCTATCCTGAATGATTTTAATCTTTTTAAATTAGTGAGATTTATTTCATAGCCAATTAAATGGCCCATAAGTGGCACTGGCTTGTGTTGGTAACCATCACGTATTCAGTTGTTGGGATGTAATTCTGATTACATCAAGTTGTCTGATACTGTTCATATCTTTTACACTTACTATTTTTTGTCTATTTATTCTATAAATTACTGAAGGAAGAGTATTAGAATTTCTACACATTATAATCTATTTCTCCCTTTGCTTCATGCCTGTTTTGGCTTCATGTATTTTGAAGCCCTTTTATCTGTACTTTGACATTCTGCCTTGCTGATAAAATGATCCTTTTATCATTATGTAATACTTGTTTATCATTAACAATAATCTTTGTATTGAAGTCTACCCTGTCTGATAATAATGTATATGTATCAGTTTTCTCGTGTTCACTTCTTGCATGGTATATAATTTATCATCCTATTACTTTCAACCTACTTTGTCCTTAGCTATATTGTGCACCTACTGTAGACAGCATGCAACTTGACTATGCTTTTATTATCCATTCTGGTAATCTCTGCCTTCTAATTGCAGTTTTCTTTATTTAAATTGAAATTTAGCACAGATATGGTTGGGCTTATGTCTAACATTTTGCTATTTGTCTTCTATTTATGCTATGCTTTTAGCTCTCCTTCCTGTCCTTTTTTTTCTAGGGTTATTCAAATTATAGACTATTCCATTTATTTCTCTTAGATGAATTTTAGCTGTGTAAGCATTAATATGTACTGAGATAAGAAAATACAAACATGGAATGGGAAAATGTGAGAATGAACCCTGTGTTGTTGGATTTGATTTGTAAATGTCAGTGTAAATTAATAATTGTTTTAAAAATATACTTCCAAACTCTTCCATTGAAGGGCTCAGAAGAAATGTCACCCAAAGCAATGAGTACATATAATGCCCAGATATCAAGTTTTAAATGTCACTTCCACCTAAAATTTGAGTTTGATACCAGGAAAGTAAAAGGTGAGCCTGAACCATTTTGTTGCATCAGAAATCAAAGATGTGTTCAAGTACTAAATGAGACACATTAAAAGAATACAGTAGATTACCTGAAAGGACTTCCACTAGTAAAATTTAAGACAAATTAAACATAAGAAAAGAGTGGCTTATAACACATTGACAAAGAAAGAAAGAAAGAAAGAAAGAAAGAAAGAAAGAAAGAAAGAAAAAAAGAAGGAAGAAAGAAAGAAAGAAAGAAAGAAAGAAAGAAAGAAGAAAGGAAGGAAGAAAGAATACCTCCAGGGAGATACTTTTTGAGAAAAATAAGAGACTATGAATAAGGGAGAGATCTTCCTTACAGAATAAGAGAAATGGAAAAAAATTCACAGTTTTGCAACTAACAACATAATAAATAATTTTACAAATTTCATGAACAAATGCCAGAATCAGAACAAAAGGAGAAAGATGTATTCATATTTGGAGATTTCAATACCTTTGTTTCATCAATTGATAGAACAAGTAGAAAAAAAGCCAGTGAAGATATAAAAGATCTGAACAACACCATCAATCAATTTGACTAATTGCAAATTATAGAACACAATAACAACTAAACAATATACATCTATTTCAAGTGCACAAGGAATATTCACGAAGATACCATATGCTCAGCCAGAAGGTAAGTCTTCATAATTATCAAATAATGATATTAAATTACATTCATTTGCAATAAGATATCCAAAACTCCTCAAATATTTGCATATCAAACAAATATTTCTAAGTAACATGTGGATCAAAGAACAACTTACAGCATAAGTTAGAAAATATTTTCAACTCAATAATAATAAAAATACAACATATCTAAATTTGTGGAAAGCTGGGAAGGTAGTGATTAGAGGGAAATATATAACTTTCAAGGCTTAGATTAGAAAAGAAAGGTATAAGTAGAACTAAGCCCTCACTTTAAAAGCTGCAGGGAAAAAATAAAACTGAGCAAATAAAGCCCATAAATGTAGAAGGAAGAAATTATAAATATAAAAACAGAAATGAAATAGAAATAGAGAGGAAGGGGCACCTGGGTGGATCAGTCGGTTGAGCATCCAGCTCTTAATTTTGGCTCAGGTCATGATCCTAGGGTCGTGAGATTGAGCCCCATGTCGGCCCTGCATTGACAGTGTGGAGCCTGCTTGGGATTCTCTCTCTGCTTCTCTTTCTGCCCCTCCCCTGCTCACACATTTGCTCTCTGTCAAAATAAATAAATAAACACTTAAAAAGAAAAGAAAAGAAATCGAGAGGAAATACTCTCAACTGACAACCCCCTTCTATTTAGCTGGAATTTCTATTTTCTCATTCATTTGTTCACACAACCTATGTTTATTTTGCAACTACTCTGAGCTTGATGACAAGTGAGATGCTGTGGAAAAGCTGTGATTACAGTCCCTTTCCTCATTGTTCTTAGGAAAATAATTATATAAATAATAAAATTTTGTATTTTTATCCATTCTATATAGAACTTCAGGATGCAGTGAGATTGTAACAGAGGACTGGAGCATCTCAGGTGGATTATAGACTACACAGAGGGAAAGAGCACATACATCACCCCAAATGTTAAACTGATTTTTAGTACTGCTCAAAGGTTATAGAGTCTTAGCTGAAGTGAGGTGACCATACAGAGAAGGAAAAGATACAACAGAGTTTCTTGAGACCTGCCCATTTCTTGCTTCCTCCACTAAGTCCTTAGTGGAGATGGCTAATAGTCATTATTACTGAGCACAAATATTCTAATCTGGTTCCTTTGAGGCAAATGATAAGAGTGTAATTATGGGAAGAATTTAAGTGTGCAATGCACTGTATGCTCTTCCCCCTACCATGATGATCAGGAAAGTTAAGATGGAGCCTTTGTCAGACATAGGCCCTAACAGAGAAGACATATAGCAGAGATTGAAGCTAACTCACAAGGGACAAGTGGCATAAGCAAGAAATAAATCTTCGTTGTTTCAAGCAAGGAAAATCTTGGGCATGCTTGTTAGTGCAACATAACCTAGCCTATCCTGACTAATACATGGTCAGGAAGCTGATGGTATCCCTGGGTCTTGCCAGAACCAGGAAGATTAATAACATGCTGTGATACAGCAATTAAAAAAAAATTTTCTTACATTTATTTTTTGAGAGAGAGAGAGAGAGCACAAGTGAGGGAGAGGCAGAGAGAGAAGGAAACACAGAATCTGAAGCAGGCTCCAGGCTCTGAGCTGTCAGCACAGAGCCTGACGTGGGGCTTGAACCCACAAACCGTGAGATCATGACCTGAGCCCAAGTCAGATGCCCAACTGACTGAGCCACCCAGGTGCTCCTGTGATACAGCAATTTGAATAAAAGGAGATGACATCACTATTTAGATTTACATTGGCAAACTACATTACCCTGCCAGAAAAAGGGGACATTCAGCTGTTAGGTGACCCTGCACCATTTTTTTCTGCCTCAAATTATCCAGACATTCTTAAAGCTCATTTCTGCCCAGAGGCTTAATCTAGTCTGTTCCAGTCAGGGATAGTACAGAGGTCATTAAGGCTCCACTGAGAAAGTTAATATGATTCTAATGTGTTCAGAAATTCATTTGTTTTACCATGAGAAGAACAATTTCTCTTGACAACTATGCACAATCTCCTATATAGTATGAGTTTAACAACTGTTGGTATGTTATTAGATCATCTGTGTTCTTACAAAGGTAACTCATAGGAAATAATAACTTGGGTGAACCATAAGTGTATTTTAAGAATGTTACATAACAGCTTTTTTAAAGAGTTAAAAGTATAAGTAATGGAATACTAAACCATGGTCAATGGGCTTAAGTAATTAACCACATCAATAATTAGATATCCCTAGTGAGGTGAAACTAATGACTGCATTTCGGGATCTATTATATCACAAAGGAGTATAATTCCTGCTTATGTGGCACTAGTCTGGTATCAGTGAAATAATTTAACTTTCTAATGACCTTTTCATTCAGATTTGATTAATTCCATATCATGGCATTAGCTCATGCAGTGAGCCTTAATGCCATGGTAGATAATATAATTACCTAGCAGAATCAAGGCCTATAAGCACTCAGAATTGCAGTAGAAAATGTCATCATCTGAAAGTGCTTTGGCTTTGGGACAGATATAGGACAAAATTATCTATTATCCATATAGCAATCTAATATCTAGGTATCAGAGGGTATTAAAATGTGCTTATATTCTCCATAACTTCAAATTATCCAAGGTTATTAGTAATAATACTCCAATGCAAACAATTTGATTGCTTTTCAAAAATATAAATTTGTTTTTCTTTCTTCTCACTTATGCACTGGGTTCAGCTTTTGGCTGCTTCCCCAGAATACGCTGGTTATATGCTACCTCCAGGGATGCTCTAGGTTGATAAAAACTCGGGCATACTGAGTTGCCAAACACTTTAAGAAGCCATCAATCTATTATTGGAAAAAATTAACAGTGCTTAAACAAAAAGGTGTTGGATATTTGCAAAGAATTCCAGAACAGGAAAAAATATCTAGCAATTTATAAGAGAAAACATTTCCAAGAGAAAATGAAATGCCATTCTGTTTTTCAGGTAATATATGGAAAAGTTCATTTTCAAGGAGCTTGAGTCAGATTGAGAATAGTAAAGCTCTTCAAGCAAAATGCTACCTCAAATAATTCAGTAAATAATTCTATATTACATTAGCACCTTAAGTTTACAAATTATTTTCACATTTGATCCTTATGATGGTTCTAAGGAGAGTAGTATCATGCTCCTTTCATGGAGGAGGACACTGAGGGCAGAGCATAGCACAAGTAACTGAGGTCATTAACTAGTAAATGTCACTGTCAGAGTGGTGTGAACAAGAAAGCCTAGGCCTTGGCCAGAATATACCTAAGATCCCATCCCAACTACAATCTGTGCCAGCTGTGCATCATTGCTACTCTTTCCAGATTCTTCTGGACCTCATTCTCTGTATCTACAAATAAAAAACAATACCTATTTTAAGGAATTGTTATAGAATTAAATAATAGAATAAACAAAAATTTCAGAAGTTGCCAATAGTATACTGACAAATATTAACCAACCAGCTCTGTGAAGAAACAAAGTATGCATGTGTATATGTACATAAGTCTATTATAAATGCTATTTTCATAAAGGATGTGCAAGCAAACAATTAACAAATAATAATAAAATACACAATACTGGGGCGCCTGGGTGGCGCAGTCGGTTAAGCATCCGACTTCAGCTCAGGTCACGATCTCACGGTCCGTGAGTTCGAGCCCGCGTCGGGCTCTGGGCTGATGGCTCAGAGTCTGGAGCCTGCTTCCGATTCTGTGTCTCCTTCTCTCTCTGCCCCTACCCCCTTCATGCTCTGTCTCTCTCTGTCTCAAAAATAAATAAACATTAAAAAAAAAATTAAAAAAAAAAGAAGAAAAAAATACACAATACTTATTGCTATAAATTCTACAGTCAGTTGATGCTAACAGAGAGCTTCCAATATTTTCCAAACTCTTATAATGGTAGCCAAATTATAGCTGCAATTCACCAAGGATTTGACGAATGTAATTGGATTCCAATCTGCTACTTCTTTCCCCAATAAATGCATCATCAATAAATCTGATATGTGACATGAATGCCAGTTGATATTTCTGTTTAATGAGTTAGGAGGAAAGTGAAACAAGCAAGATGTGTGTCAGAACCTCACTTGCTCATCAGTGATGTGAATGGCATCTTTACTGCCTCAGGCAAAGTTTTCAAATGATAAATGAGTATTTCCTCAATTTTATACTACCCATAATATAACTGCATGACACATTTTCAACTTTAATCTACATTATTAACATTTCTTATGATCAGACAATCAACAAAACAATAAGTCAGTATCTACCTTGTGGCATTTGCCAAACATGGCTAATATCAGCCACCAATATGATGTCACCGAGAGTTGAGGAGAGACGTGAAGTAAGTACTGTTATGTTGGAACTCCACCATAGGTACAATAAATATAAATAGCCTCCTCAAGAATATAGATAATGGTGAAATGTAGAAAAATGATTTGGAAGTAATGGGCTGTGTGAATTTATTATCTTTGTTTAATATTTCACGTAAGTGTAGGTTTACACAATTTAATTTTTAATAATGGATGTTTTTAACAACTGGCTTGAAAATTTCTTGAAAATGTAACCATGTGCTCTCAGGTAAGCCAGTACTCACTGGCTTCCAGGCAATACTGGAACACACCACAGGTTGGAACGCAATTAGCATTCTTGTTTTTTCCTTTTTTTTTTTTTCCATTTTGTCTTATTAACCTGCTACCATTCTCCTTTTATCAGTTAAAGGCTCTCCCCAGACCAACTGAGCATTTCTGCCTGTAGCATCTAAGAACTTTGGGGAATTATCATGATAGCTGCTCTTAATTAAGTCAGTTTCGAAAACTTCCAAACATGCCTAGTTTCCCTTAACAGTCATTATGCAGCTAACATATAAAATTAGCGGAAAATGTTTTGAATCTATTTTTATAATCTGTCTGTTTTGAGGGGAATAACAAAAAAAAAACGAGAAAAGAAAAGATTACTTTTTTGTTGTTCTTTATAGAGCAAAACTATGGAAAGCAGCAACCTGTGTTAGTATCTTTTCTCTTCCCAAGATGCTCACTCTCTAGTCTAAGGGACTCTCTATCCTAAAAATCCATTGCTGACCCAGCCAATAAGAATCCTGGCCAGAGGCAGAGTATTAGCAAAGACTCAAAGCTCCTTGAGGACACGGCATACTACTATGTAGCAAGGTTTCCTTTAGGTAAGAGACAACCAAGTCATATTTCTGGCCCTCGTTGTTATTCCTCTCCCTCACACATATTCTCCCCTAGAGGTTGATGTAAGCTCACCTTAATTCCTGCTACCAACTGTCCTAGAGGTTTACTGGGGTGTGTGATGCAGTATATGATATTTATTCATCCTCACCATCTTCATTACTCCCACACCATGTGGGAACCAGCCCTGAGTAAAGCTGGGACAAGTTTTACCCACTAATCACGTTACAGTTCTGATGGGATGAACATCTACCTAGCATTGCTTTACTTTTCTTTCTTTCTTCTCTAATTTTGTGGGGGGGTGGGTAGGGAGGGAGGTTATAAAATATTATACAAGCATGTCCTCTCTCATTCCATACAAAAGCCTCCTCTTGTTTCCTTTATCTCCAAATCAATAGCATTCAAGTATTTGTTCAGAAGTCACATGTTTTATAATCCCACAATAAAAAGAGCTTCTCCCAGCCTCAGGGAAATGAGATGAAGTGCACTTTCTTCATTTCATCGATGCTCATTTCAAATGCTACTGATGCAGATTTTCAGGTTAGACTAAAAAATAATTCGATATGAACTGTTCCCACTCCCTATGGGGCTATTTGTTAGATTCGGTTTTGTGTCATAAAAGAACCTCTTTAGTGGGTTCCAGTATCAGCCCTTCTGCTTAATAGTTTTATGACCTTAGACTTATTGCAACCTCTTGTGTCCTCTAGAAAATGAACATAAGTGATACATTCTGACTTAGCTGATCAAATGGTTTGGGAACCAGTTAAAAAATATACATTAAAATGTTTCATAAATGGAAGGATACAATGCAAACAAAACATGTTATTGTGGTTGATACTTAACTTTTCAGCTCTAGCATAATTACACCCAGTTTTCTAGAGATAGACACCCTTAGGTTTTGATGAGGAACCTTATTGCCCTGAGGAGTCTCAGTAAGATACTGGAGTGTTTCCAGGAATAGTCACATCTTGCCATGAGCCAGCCACTCATTTTGAGAGACTCCAGAAAGAGAGAGATGTATGGATAAAAAAAAGCAGCGCTGGCAAGGTGACATTCTTACTATGTGGGATTATTTATCCAAACCCACAGCAGGACTCTGGGGGCTGCATTTTAAGAAGCAAATCCCTCTTGCCAAGAGTAGAATATTTGCTTCTGATAATGGACCTGGTATAATTGTGGAGAACTGCACTGATCAGAAGAGTCAGCAGACTCTATTTGCCCGTGACTCATTCTGACCATTGCTTTAGTAACACTGGTCTAGTAGTTCTTAGAACTCCACGGTGCAGTTACCACAAATAACCCTTGACCAAGTCTTTCATCTTAACCATCATGCTAGAGTGTGTTCTGAGACCCTCTGTTTAAAAGGCATCTGAAGAAAAATTATTCTCTAATAGGAGTGAGGAAGAAACATTTTTTCTAAAGTACCTTTTTAGGGAAGAGAAGTTTAAAAACTCCTCTTAAGTAAGTTTTTCTTGTTGTTATTCTCTGAGGGGTCTCTAAAATTGACCAGCCTGTGTGTTTAAATAGAAAAAAATGCCAAAATGCAGACAGAAGATTTTTAATATGCAGATCAGCACGTTTCCTAAGCCATGCTGCCTTTCTGTCTATCTGAGCAGGACTTCCAATGGTCTCTCATCTTTCGAAGCCATAAAACCCAGTAAGTAGACACTCTAATAAAGATTTAGGCCTCTCTTATCAACACATAACTGTTAGCAAGTAATGATGAATTAGGAAATATTAACAATAGATGATCCTTAACTATAAATTTCTTGACAGGTGCGAGTTTGAACATTTTATTCTTAAATGTGTTCCAGGGCTTAAAATGTGCCTTTAGAGTTACAATAAAACCTGAGGGTTTTTTTTTCCTTCCAGTTTCAATATCAATTCAATTCTTCCTGCCTGCAGTCTCATTCTTAGGTCTTTAAAATAAGAGCTTGAAAAGAAAATAAACCACAAAGAAGGGCATTCTCAATATGCAATAAGCAACAAAGATAAAAAGGGATGGGTAATCCTTAAGTGGAAAAGCATCATAGTAATAAATGCTCAAAGAGGATTTCTTTCACTCATAAATAGGTCGCATTCATGGGGATTTGCACTAACACAAGCACATCAAAAAGACCGTACTTAATCTCTTCTTAGATTTGACATTTAGAATCAAGTCTTCTACTCCCAAACCATAGACCTCCCAAGATATAAAAAGTCATCACATTTTCTAATACACTTGCAAATTCATTTCTGATCAGAGTATTTGCTTATGGAAGTGGTAGATATTTGTGACTAATATAAGCAGACTAAAGTTCTTCCCTAACCTTGGTCTTTGACCCTCTGATTTCAATGAAATCCAATCAATCAGAGTAGAAATTGATTAGTAATGCAGCACCAAAATTTTTATTCTATGTAATATTTATAATATATTACAGTGGTGTTGTATATTTTATTTTCTTGGAAATCTTCCCAGGGTTATAAAATTTGTATAGGGCCTAGACCTATATGCTATAAAATGAAAACATAATCATTGACCTTTTATAGAATACATAGAACACCATCATCATAGCATGCAACATGACAGAAGTGATCTCTTAACATTTGTGACTTCATACCCCAAATTGTTAGCTTATGGAAGCACAGATTTTGTTTGATTTGAATTCGTAATATTGAGGCTTACCAGAATTTTTTGTGCACAATAGATACAGGATGACTAAGGGAAAGGTTTTGTTGTAAAAATATGGAGAAAAAGTGGATCTTCAAAATGAGCTGTCATCCACAAGAAGATACATTTCATCAAAAGAAAAATCCAGGGGCGCCTGGGTGGCGCAGTCGGTTAAGCGTCCGACTTCAGCCAGGTCACGATCTCGCGGTCCGTGAGTTCGAGCCCCGCGTCAGGCTCTGGGCTGATGGCTCGGAGCCTGGAGCCTGTTTCTGATTCTGTGTCTCCCTCTCTCTCTGCCCCTCCCCTGTTCATGCTCTGTCTCTCTCTGTCCCAAAAATAAATAAAAAACGTTGAAAAAAAATTAAAAAAAAAAAAAAAGAAAAAAAAAGAAAAATCCAGTAATGGTAGCTGGTAGTAGAGAGCATGCACCACATGGAAAACAACTATTATCTTAAAAGATTGTGCCATAAACCATGAATGTGTTTCAGCCATTGGGCATGTTTGCACGTGTACAGTCTGCTTAGAACAGACAATCCATCCCGGCTCCAATAAATTCAGGGTATAGAATCAGATCATTGAGGTAAAATGTACTGATAAAAATCTATGCTATTAAGTAAGTTTTCTTTGGTTTTAAGAAACTTGCTCTCAAAATGTAAGAAACTAAAAGTCAAGAGAAAGGGTTAGTGAACCTTCTCTGTAGTGAAAATAAAATGTTTTGAACACTTTGATCATTCAGAATATCTATACTAGTTATAAGACAGATTAAAGAACTTTAAACTCTCCCTGGTGACAAAGTCTGACTAACAAAACTGGGAGTTACCTTGTCTTTGACAATGCAAGCTTTGGGTTATTTTTTAGGAAAAATAAATAAAGCAAATATTGGGGGGAAAAAAGAACCTCTAGTGATCCATGTGTTAATACATGAGAAAAAGATTTTTGAGGGACTGAAGTCCCAGCAGGGGAAACAAAAGATTCAACTTCCCGCAAGGAAAGAGGTAAGACAACCCCCCTTCCCCACTGCCTTAAACCATACAAAGAACTATTCTCTACCCAGATTAGAGTGCTTATTTGTACATTTCAGCAGCAGTCTCAGTACCTGGGAACAAATGGCAGAACATTATTTCACTTTTCTGAACAGAACCTAACAATTTAAACAGCAGGAGTTCAAGTGTTTTATCAACAGCATGCTACTATCTGCTCTAAAAAAAAAAAAAAAAGAAAGAAAGAAAGAAAGAAAGAAAGAAAAGAAAAAAGTAAACCCACAAAAACAAAACCCCTTAAGGAATGCAGTGTGAATGTTTAGTGAACTATGTGTTTGTAATAGAAAAGGTGTCACAGTGTGCAACAAAATGGCAGTCATTCAGAATTGCAGTGAAATTATCTTTCTGCTTTTCTGAGCTTCCAAATATGCCCTGTAGTCTATTCTTCCTCCCACACAAGGTGCAGGAGGAATATGCTGTCTGGAAAATAACCACTTTATTTGGGTTGCCTAGTCTGGACCTTGTAGATTACACCACTGGTCATCATCCAGGAGAAACATAACGACTCATCATCTCTCAATGTCATCAAACCACAAGCACCTTTGCTCGTAAGCCCTACTCTCACTGCTGAATTAAGGTAGTTTTTGCATCCCAGGGGAAAACTCAGAGTTCACATAGCCATCCCAAATTTCACAGAGATGGAATGGAATAATAAAATATATAGAACAAATTTGGGGATTCTATTTAAAGCCTATGTTAATGCTCAGTACACAGAAATCTTAGCTATTACAATAATTGTGAATAACTTCAGAGATTCCCATAAACTTATGCTGTGTTAAAATCTGCTTTGACCACTCATTCTAAGTTAATACTTTTATTTCATCCTATAAACTGATTTATTATTTTATACATGCTTATGTTTTCAATAAATGTACCAGAATATATAGAATATTTGGGTGTTCTAAACAGGAATCAGCTCCTCACCTGTAGGAACTCATTGCCAACCTGAAAGCCAAAATATTGGTACTTAATATATTAAGAAGTAATATATTACTTACCAAGCAATGCAAGAATTTTCAATAGGCAGAACAAAGTCAAAATCTAGATGAATGGTTAAGTAAATAAATGCTACAAGTTCAGAGTTAGGAAAAAAGTTGGCATAAGCTACAATAAGAAATGAATGATAGTTAATGTTTGGATGGATAGGGGTAAAATAAGAAGGCATTTTCAATGTGGGCCAAGTGAAAATGAACCTTGGAAATTTTTCTTGTGTATGGGGACACAAAGGTGACAAAACTGATTACAAGTGGTAGTGTATAGAGATGTCCTTGGAATTAAGATTTGAAAAGTAAATTGGATTTAGATTTTAAAGTGACCTGCATTTCATCTTAAGATATGCATTTCACCATTATTAAGTTGCATCCAACCTTTGTCTGACATTACTTGAAGTAGTTTATAAAGATGCAGCTAACCAAGAAAAATAACCTAATTTACACATCAGGAAAAATGAGTCAATATTAAAATTATAATTTGAAATAGTGAGGTGTTCCTAGGAAGGAAGTTAATGGTCTTTAAGAAGCATACTATAATGAGTTATATATTTGTTAAAATAGATAGACAAGATATGTTTTCACACACTAAAAAGGAAAGTCAGGTAACAGACTGAGTAATATAAGGCACAAACTAACCAAATGCAGTAGCAAGTGCTCAGAAAATCACAACTGATACTAAGACCAAAGACCTAACAAAAAAAGTCAGTGAATAATATGATAAACAACATCCTTAACAACACAGCAAAAAGTTGAGACAATGACTTTTCAAAAAATCCCTTAACATAGGTCAATGATACATAGGTCAGTGATCAATGTTAAAACAGAGTAATGTCTGAGGAATGTGCGGATATGTTTTTGCCTTGATTGACTGACTTAATGCAAAATATATGAGGTTAAAAGTTATGAGACACTTCTAAGTAGGACACCTATGTGTTTAAAGGCAGACATCTGCTCTAAGATTTCCTCCAGGCCCCCTTTTTGTAGCAAAAATACAGAACCTTTGGAATGGTTTCATCTACTAGCACGTGGGCAGGACATTGTCCTCAAAATTTCTCTTTTAACCTTAGCTCTGTAAAAGACATCCATTCTCAACAAAAGTATGTTTTTCTTCCCTGAGTTACCAACAAAGTCTTGGAGACACATGAGTTTTAAGGTATATGCAGGGTTGTAGAAAGCATCCATCAGAACTTGGAAAGCTTTAGCATGGAAAGATAGGCATCTGGCTGTCAAAAGTACTATTTGCTTTTAAATTTGTGATGGAGATTTGCATTTACTTCATCCCCCATGCATAATTTGAAGGTCTTTCTGGTGAAAGTGGCAGTCCTTCCTGAAGAAGGTGCTACTGCAAATGGCAATGAGGGAAATAGGTCATGAATTAATAATCTTGTTTGGAGGAAGTTTCATGACACCTGCCAACACTCTACGCAAAGAAAGCTTTTCTCAGTCCAGCATTTTCATGACTGGTGAATTAACTCATATATTTTACAAAAGAAGTGCTCCATACTGTAATCATTTCTGTCTTCTGACATCTGCTCTATGCATATCTTTGTCAATTTAAGATATGCCACTTGTCAGTTATAAGTAAATCAGAGTATATAAAAATATAAAAATACTACTTTACCTTAGGAAGATGTAAAGCACCTTAGCAGAAACTGACAAAAGTCATCAAATACATAAATCGTAACCTTTACCCTAAAATTGACAATCTAAAACTTCTCACCACCCAGCTTGTTGGACAATATTAAATGGAGTAAGAAATCCAATTTGCCTGAATTGTGATATATATTTTGTTAATCTTGTAGGATGTTTTGAATAGTATAAAATGTTATTTTAGCTATTAACTATTTTATAGTGATATATACCTTATTTTATACTTTTATATTTTATGTCTTTATATTTTATTTTTAAAAGATTTGCATGTTTATCTAAAAATCATGAAAAGGTATAAATCCTTCAATACCATGAATAATACTCTCTGATAAATGTTACATGTGGTTACCTTTTACAGTACCATAGAAAATTGAAATAAAATTATTTAATGAAATAAATAACAATTCTTTGAAATAATAATATGCCATGTTATTTAGGGCAATCTTATGTAAGGACCAAAATGGAATATGGTACTATTGCTCAAATAGTTAAATAATTTTGTAAGTATCAGTAGTGTCTTTGCCACATCATAGTTTTGCTATAATAGCATACCTTTGAAACAGCTTTCCTAAAAAATATAAAATAAAACTGTGATTATGAAAACGGGCTATGAATAGTGTTATTGTGGAATCACTCAAATTAATAAGTGGTTCATTATTTTTTAGCTACACTTTTCCTGGACATACTTAGGTTCATTTCTGTACTTATAGTGTATTGTTATAGTTCTGATAATCATCTAATGGAAACTATAACATACAATATATTTGACTCAGAGAGCTTTTTCTTTTGTTCGGTTTCCTTTTTTGCAAAAACAGAGGATGTACTTTCTCTCACATGCCTACTAAAGGTATCTTTTATTTAAGAGTATGTGTGTGTGTGTGTGTGTGTGTGTGTGTGTGTGTGTGTGTATAGAAGTCAAGCTGTAATGTGTCAGGTAAATGATTTCTAAAATGGACCAAATAGTAAATTTACCTTCTACACTACCATTATAATTTGTACAGAAAATTCTTGCCTTGTCCTTAGCCCTATGATTGCTAAATACTTGGAAAAAAAACAATACCAAAGAGAGGAAGCATGAAATCAAAGAGCTTTGGACTAATGAGAAGAAAGTTGTTGGTTTTTTTTTTTAAGTTTATTTATTTATTTATTTTTGAGAGAGAGACATAGAGAGTGAGCAGGAGAGGGGCACAGAGAAAGGGAGAGAAAGAATGTCAAGCAGGCTCCATGCTGTTAGCAGGGAGACTGATGTAAGGCTTGAACTCACAAACCATGAGATCACGACTTGAGCCAAAACCAAGAGTTGGACGCTTAACCAACTAAGCCACCCAGGCACCCCAAAAGTTTTAAAGTAATTACGAGAACTTAACAATAATATACCTGTGTCCCAAAGAATAATGTTTGTCATCTCTTATTAGACTCTTCTTATAATCTTAATTTATTTATTGTTAACAACCAGACATATATTTTTTATGTGAAAATACTCTATGAGGAACTGCAGGTTCTAGAAAGTATAGTTTGCATAAAAATATTCAGAAGATGTGGGTTATTATAAAGACAATATACTTCTATACTGTGGAATATTATGCAGCAATTAAACTTTTATAATATGAATATTACTTATAATGTATTATAAAATAAAGAGAACCATAAGTACAGTGCTATTTCACTTTCTATAAATAGATACATCCACACACATACATGATGAAGGTTAAGGAAAAAATTAAGCAGCTATTATCACTGAGTGGTAGGAGTGGGAGGCACTTTAGTTTTTAATCACACTTACTCTTTTCTATATTCTCCATGTTCTCAGCAATTAACACATGCTAATTATTAGTGAAACTTTTAATGCAGAGTGTTAACATACAATCCAAACAGCAAGAAATATTTCAGATAAATAACACCCAGGTAGAAGGTGTAGTCCTTCAACCTTTATATTCCTATACGTGATAAATTTAAACAAATCCTTATCAATAGTTATGCTAAAAATAAATTAACAACAGTTCTTCTGCATAAGATGGCTAAGCACACTCCACCCTACCTCTCACACTGACAACAGTTATAAAAATGGACAGAATGCATAAAGCAGCTATTTGAAGACACTGGAAAATAAATAGCAGGCACATTAGGTAAGAAAATGAGCATTTAAATAACCACCAGATCCTGCACTGATTTGACCATTTTTTTTTCCCCTTTGGACTTCTACCATTTGGCCCTGAATGCTGCACAGTTGTAGAAGTGGGTGGCAGAGAGGGATAATTAAAGCCTCAGCTTTCCGGGCAGAGGACTGAGAAAGGAAGTCCCAGGAAACCTAAAAGTACCAGGGAGATCATAGAGAACAGGACAAAGGGCGGGGGGCGGGGGGGGGGGGTGGGTAGGGAACGTATAAAGTTGTTTATAAATTCCTGGACCCATCACCAAGTTGTGCACGTGTAAATAGAATGCTAATAAGGATATCAAAGCTACTGAGAGCTTTATGAGCTAACTCATAAAGTACTGACTAGGTCCCAAACTAGTTTCTGGGTGTACACACAGGGGACAGATCCAAACAGCAGTACAAAGATTATGAAATCTGAACTGAAATTGGAACTGCAACCCACAAAAGGTATGTTGGAACTTTCAGCATAAACCTAACCAGGTTGACTGCCTGCTAAAAGCAAAAAAAAAAAAAAAAAAAAAAAAAAAAGTTAACATTTTCCTTGGGATTTAAAATAAGCCAGGAGCTTTATAGCATAACATCCAAAATGTGCAAGATAGAGGCCAAAATTGCTCTCCGTGTGGAAACCTAGGAAAATTTCCACTTGCAGGAGAAACGACAACCAACAGATTCCAACAACAAAATGACACAGCTGTTGAAAATATCTGAAAAGACTTTAAAGCAGTTATTTTACAAATGCTCCAACGATCAGGGACACTCCAGAAACAAATGTAAAATTGAAATTTTTGGCAAAGAAATAGAAGACATAAAGAAGAAACAAATGGAAGTTTTATAACTGAAATATACAATAACCAAAACAAAAAATTCACTGGAAGAGAGGCTCAATAGCAAAATGAAGATGACAGAGAAAAGAGTTAATAAACTTGAAAATATGTCAATAGGAATTATCCAATCGGAACAACAATCTGTTAACAGAAAATACATATACCAGGACCAGCAACTATTTTCTATTCTATAAAAAAAAAATCGAAATGGATAGTGAAATAAAACTTATTACATAATATTAACAAAAATATAGAATATCTAAGAATAAATTAATAATAAAAACACAGCACCTCTATGAATAAAACCATAAATCTAATGGAGAAAGATAAACAAGACCAGAACATGGAAATGTATGCCATGATTTTGGATCTGATGATCAATGTCTTAAAATTGCCAGTTCTCCACAAAATTAAAAGCAATTATAATACAAATGTCATTACTATTCCTCAATGATTTTTTTAAACAGACAGATTAGGTAGAAAAATCTTAGTTTATGTGGAACGTAAATACTAGCAAAAAGCCAAGAGAAGTATTGAAAAAAAATCCACACACACAGATGTGCTTTACCAAATACCAAAACATACTCCACAGCCACTTTAATCAAAATAATATGGTACTCATGTAGGAAAAGCATAAAAAGCAATGGGAAAAAACCCTAGAAAATCCAGAAATAGACCCAGGTATATATATATTTAATATATGACAATTTGGTAGTTAACTCAATGGGAAAATGATTATTAGATGTTGGTAAAAGTTATAATGCATTTGGAGGAAAAGAAAAGGAATAAAAATTTATATATTAAAAACAGTAAATATCCTAAAAGGGGATCAAGTACATGAAATTAGTATTCCCACTGGAAGAGATCGTTGAACTTATTATTAAACTCAGAACTTATTAAAAATAACTTAACATAAGTCAATATATAAAATTTTAAAACTTCTGTCTAACCACATATAGTTACTATAAACAATGAATGAGAGCTATAGAGATTGAGTGATATTAAAAAAAAAAGAAATTGAATGATATTCATGAACTATTTATGTAGCCATAGGAGGATCTACAGAAAATTGCATAAAATAAAATCCCATTTGTACATCAATGATTAAAGTCCTATGTGTGCATATGTACATATATCCATGTACACCAAATGTCTACATGAAAGTGTATGAGAGTGAGAAGCACATGCAGGATTCGTGGTACATATTTAACATGAGCTGCTGAAGTGTGAGATGAGAGTTCTTGTGACTGAAAAGAAAAAAGGGGGAATTATGGGATAAAGATTTAAAATTGTACAAATATATTCTACTTTTTTTTTTTTTGACAGGAAGCAGGATTTATTGGTGGGCATGAATGGGGAAGGGCACTGTTGAGGTTCTCATGAGTGCAGAGCCCGCCATTTGTCCAAGGGGCCACAATTAGGGATGTATTTGACCCCACAGCCATCTGGGATGAGCCGCTTTTCAGCCACCATGTCTTCAAATTCGTCCGTGTTAAACTTAGTAAACTTGGAAATGTGGATCTTCTGGCAGCCAGGGAACTTGAACTTGGCCCTAGTAGGGCCTCAATCACATGCTCCTTGTTCTGCAAGTTGGTACAGATGGACATGATGACTTGGCCAATGTGGACCCTGGCCACTGTGCCCTGGGCTTTCCAAAGGCACCCCGCGTACCTGTCTGGAGCCTAGATTGGAGAAAGCATGAGGCCAACCCTCAATGTCCACTGGAACAAAACTGTCTCCAAGGTCCCTTAGAGCAACCCGTACAACCAACAGGCTGCATACACTACCAAGGAGGCTGCCGTTCGCAGCCATTGCACACTGGGCCCCATGGGGAAAGAGCACAGTCGGCTTAAGCTGTAGATATATTCTACTTTTAAAAAGCATGTATACTAGGGTATATTTATTGCAAATTAAGAATATTATTTGATGGGGATAGGGGAGCCTGCATGGCTCAGTTGGTTAAGCAACCAACTCTTTGATTTTAGCTCAGGTCATGACCTCACAGTTCGTGGGATGGAACCCTGCGTCAGGCTCCGCACTGACAGCATGGGGCCTGCTTGGGATTCTCTCTCTCCCTCTCTCTCTGCCTTTTCTCTACTCGTACTCTCTCTCAAAATAAATAAGTAATCTTAATAAGTAAGTAAAAATTAAAACAATTTTTTTAAAGAATACTCTTTGGTGGGATGATGGTCTTCAAATGATTTGTTTCAACAGAGAATTTTAAGGTCAGATCTTTTTTAACTATGAAGAGCCCAGACCTATTCTTCAGGTTCAGTCCAGAGTAGAAATTTAAGCAACATCTGTTTTTAAGTCTCACCCAGATCCTCACTGTAGAATATCTGTCACTGACAAATTAACAATGAAAAGGTAATTAAAAAAAATTTTTTTTACATTTATTTATTTTTGAGAGACAGAGAGAGAGACAGAGCACAAGCAGGGGAGGGGCAGAGAGAAAGGGAGACATAGAATCCAAAGTAGGCTCCAGGCTGTGAGCTGTCAGTACAGAGCCTGATGTGGAACTTGAACCCATGAACCACAAGGTCATGACCTGAGCCGAAGTCAAACGCCTAACCGACTGAGCCACCCAGGTGCCCCTGAAAAGGTAATTTTAATGTATCTCTTTCTTATAAATGTATGGAGAGTTGGAATTTTCTTATATATTTTTAATCCTTCCAAAAAAAACAGCTGAGTTGTATGAAAATAAAGAGGCACTAAAGCATATTTAAACTGGACATATTTTCTCTATCACTTCTCTTTAATACTAAGACTCTTATTAAGTGCTTTAGGCAATAGCCACCATTAAGGCCAAATATAGTAATAGTAATGTCAACACTGCTACATAATGACCCTGTCTGAGAAGACACTTTGGAGTGCGAAATGTCTAATTACTCTAGCCCATTAGGCACAATTACTATATTCCTTCCCCTGAAATGTCCTATCACATTGTTTATAATTCGTCTGTAATTTCTAATTTTTTTAATGTTTATTTATTTTTGAAAGAGAGAGACAGAGCATGAGCGGGGGAGGGGCAGAGAGAGAGAGGGAGACACAGAATCCTTAGCAGGCTCCAGTCTCCGAGCTGTCAGCACAGAGTCTGATGAGGGGCTCGAGCCCACGGACTGCAAGATCATGACCTGAGCTGAAGTCGTATGCTTAACCGACTGAGCCACCCAGGTGCCCCTGGTCTGTAATTTCTAGAGAAGGTAGATGTCCTGTTGTTAAGAAGAGGAAGAAAGATGTCATGAGAGATGTAAGAGCTGCTGAGTTCCTGCTCCATACAGTCACCTTGAGAAATTTCTATGTTTTATCTGAGCTACTCTGCCTAAGAACTCTCTGAGGAGAGAAAAAAGAGAAAACTCTCTTCTTTTCCTTAGATGAGGACCCTAGGATCATAGAATTTAAGAAAAATATTTAAGTTTATAGTGAGTGGCAAGGTTGGAATCTAATTTCAATACATTCTTCATTTCTATTACCCACTGCTATCGCTACAACCAGAAAAGGTAAAATCTGAATTATGTAAGAATGTCAGCATATGTCTTAAAGTGAATTCTTCATTTGTTTCTTTGTTTGATTTGAGGGTGCATTTGTTTTAACAATCATACCTCAGAACACGCCTAAAAAGAACTAGAAATAGAATAGCACTCAAAGTTAGATGAAGGGATTTTTTAATTCTTTAGGAGAGGATCAGTGTGTTTGGTTGGATGAGATAGTTAGCAAGACTATAGAAGCAAGACTTTTTGCTCTTGTCACAATTTAAGTATGTTTTGAAAAAGGACATATTGCTACCAAGTTCAAGTCTTAGAAATACAACTAGAGTCATCAGTTCCAAAGAACTTCCATTTTATTTTTTTTTAAATTTTTTTTAATGTTTATTTATTTTTCAGACAGAGAGAGACAGAGCATGAACGGGGGAGGGGCAGAGAGAGAGGAGACACAGAATCAGAAGCAGGCTCCAGGCTCCGGGCATTCAGCCCAGAGCCCGACGCGGGGCCCGAACCCACGGACCGCGAGATCGTGACCTGAGCTGAAGTCGGACGCTTAATCGACTGAGCCACCCAGGCGCCCCGAATCTTCCATTTTAGAAGGATGTCCACAGTGCTCCCCCACCAATAACACCTTCTTGGCTTTTCACCTTGCCCCCATAGTGCTGGGAACACAAAAATATCAGTATCATATTCTACTTGCACAAAGCCTGTAGTGATTAATTAATGAGATCTCCATCTTTCCTTTAAAAATGAGTATTTAGATGCCAAGTCAGAATAAATTTGTGGGATCTCAGATATGGCAAAGTTTTCAATAGCATTTATAAGGGAGAGAAAACAAAAGTAGGGTGTCTACCAGTCTTATGGTTGAAGTAAATGGCACAGAAAAAGCTGGAGAATGAATACCCAAAAATTAATTCAGGATAACCATGGGCAATAAGATTTAAAATTATCTTGAAGGTAGGACAAAGAAAAGCCCTTTCTCTGTTAAACATGTGGATCATGGCTTAATGAATCAGAGCCACTAGTAATGACTTTTAAAAAGGTATTTACCTTTTTAACTTCATGCCATTATAGGGGCTGAAGAAACATTCTTGGTTCAGCTATTTCTTCCACTTTTAGTGGAAGGGATTTAACTTCATGCCATTATAGGGGCTGAAGAAACATTCTTGGTTCAGCTATTTCTTCCACTTTTAGTGCTGATTTTGTAGTCACAGTGCAGAATGTCAAGAAGGAAATATAGATGAAACCAGGGAAAGAAGGAATCGTTGAAACCTGCAAGGAACACCCGTGTCCTGTATCTGTCTCTCCCCATCAACATCATGCAAGATATACAGGAAGAGTTGGCCTTTGCTATAGAATCATACCAGCACCTGACCAAGGATTAAAGGAAACTGAAAAAAGAAATCCATGGAAGCAGTAGAACATATGGGTCCAGCTGGTACCCATGTTAGCAAAGTGAACCACCAGAGATACTCAGGAACATGCACAAAGAGCAGTAAGACTTGGCCTACATTAAATTTTAGTGAGCAAGCATAACTACTGCTTCTTTCACTTCTGACTTCCAAATATTACACAGATTTTTCTTGTGGCCAACTCTAATCAAAAACATACAAGGAAAGACATTCTTAGAAACATTGTTCAGCTTAACCAAGTTGTTACATTACAAAGTCACCACAGTCCATCCCTGGTCACCATGGTATCCATATACATTTCTTTAAGCCATACTCAAATTGCAAATAAAGACAGGAGCAAAGTCTTGCTCTGTCCACTGTGCTACTATCCCATGTACAACAAAAACTATACTAAACATCTCCCTAGAACAGGATTAAAAAAACAAACAAAAACTTACCCATCTTTGAGTGAGAATGATGTTTATTCATTTTTCTAGATGACTTATAGTCTACTTTTGAAATAATGTAAATTAAATGCTAAGAGAAAATGTAACTGTTATTAAGACATTTTATGTTAGATGGCAAAAAAATAGGGGGAGGTAAAAATTTTATTAATACTTATGTAAATGTGTTTATTTCAAAATATGGGAAAATGTAATACTCATAACTATTACAGATCTTATTTCGGCAATTTATCCTATGGTCCTAGTATTTATAATGACCTTCTTCAACTACCCATCCCATATACCCTTACCCTCAGCAAGCACCACAGCTGGATAAACTTTCTTGCCTGGAGTGGCAAGAAGGGTGACCGGAACCTTAATTCCTAAAGAGAGTGTGTTGTTAGTGGTTCTATGTTTATTGGGTTGTTGTACATTAATCAAAGTACATGGAAATATTGAGAAATACCCTATGGGCATTTCAATGCTCTGGCATTTCAATTTCAGACATATTCGTCCTTCATCCCTGTATTAGTTATTCATTGCTGTTTGCTAAATTACCTCAAACTTGAACACCTTAAAATAATGAGCCTTTATTATCTCACATAGTTTCTGAGAGGTGGGAATCTACGAGAGGTTTAGCTAAATGATTCTCTGTCTCACGGCCACTCATGAAGTCTCAGTCACAATGGCTGAGGCTTTTATCTGAGTGTTTCCCTGAGGGAGCCACCAAGAGAGGAAGGAAAGGCAAGCAATATGGGTGTCAAAATTGTTCTGTAACCTAATCAGGGAAGTAACATCTAACACTTTCACTAAAGCCAGTCACAAAATCCAGCCCACATTCAAAGAGAGGAAATTACACAGGGTAGGAATATACAGAGGTGAGAATCATTGGATGGAATCTTACAGGCTTACCACAGCATAGCACAGAATTAGGTTGTCTGAAAAATATAATAGAAAACATATTTTTAATGCCAAATGGTACCTCTTTGCATTGTTATAATTGATAGCACAGTAGAACCTTGGATTGCAAGTAACTTGCTCTGCAAGTGTTCCTCAAGACGAACAAACATTTCTAATAAATTTTAACTTGAAAAATGAGTGATGCCTTGCAATACCAGCAGAACCTGATGCTGAACATCACATGTTCACAAGTGAGCCAATAGTTCTTCTCTCTCTTTCTCACTGCAGGATTGTGGGTGATCATCAACGCAATCCCTCAAAAGGAGGCAAAAGCAAGTGTCATTGGATAGGCTCCTTGTTAAAGTTTCACAAAAAAAAAAAAAAAAAAAGACTCCACTGAGCCAATAGATAGCGGTGATTCTGTTAGTGATAGCAAAAGCCATCCTACACAATAACCCTCCTGTCTCTTGTCTTCCTCACACCAGCCAGGAAGGTTTTCAGAGGTAAATGCAAGTTAATTTGTTTTTTTCTTTATATTTTTATTTTTTCTTTGTTATTTTTTATTAAAGTATTATAATCATTTTTATATGAATATTTTTGGGTTGTGGAACAAATCATCTGAGTTTCCATTATTTCTTATGGGGAAATTTGCTTTGATATACAAGTGCTTTGGATTACAAGCATGTTTCCAGAACAAATTATGCTCACAAAGCATGGTATTACTGTAAAACAACTGAAATTAAAAGAATGTCATCTAATTAGAACCATCTTACTTATCTAATATCAGTTCATCTTCATGGTGTTCCCAAATCTGTGACTCCATTTAAAGATTGAATGGATTTTAAAAATGTGTTAAAACAATTAATGGAAAACATGGATTATGTGCCATTCCTTCTGCCTGTGGTTGTATGTAGAATTTTTAAATAGGGGTATTCTATATATATTTTATTTTATTAAATAAGTCAAACTCATCTTACCACTTTTCTTTAAAAAGACTGATAAATCTGAAAAAGGCATTGGACAACAACTAGTTCAACCTCTTGATTGTAGAAGTAAGGAACATCAAAAGTTACTCAAACTTTCATGGCTATTTGATGGGCCTAGGAGGGGACATGCTAGAACTGACTTGAATGAGCTTGCAGGGGTTACTTGTGCACTTTCCTTCCTAACTCAACTTTCCTTCCTAACTCAACTTTCAGTGACATCATGTTGCTGGCTTGAAATTGAGCACAGTGGGAGTATTTACACCATGGAAATCCACCAACATTACAAATCCATGTTTTTCTTTTTCCAGTAAGACAAATTAGTAAACATTCCCCCAGCACAACACTAGGCTTTCTGATCCCTGGTAGTTCTCTGTTCGCCACACTGGTTGTGTATCTTTACCATGAAGAACAAAGCTGCTGAAATAATTATCTTGTATAATGTTTTGTCCTCCTTAACCTGACCTGGACTTTGTACATAATGTTTCTTTGGAAGTTATGTTCAGTCAAATGCACTGTTAATGTAATGAAGGTTTATATACCCATAGTAATTACTGGGTCCTCATGATCTGTAGAAAAGATGAATTCCCATTTTCTCTATTCCAAATTGTTTGCCACAAGAAAGCAATTAACCTTATTTAATGCCTACATACTGTGGCTGTATTTTTAACACTGCTACACAGTATTAACCATACTCATGGCTTTTCATGTGATCTATGTAACAATTAAATTTAAAAACCTCATTTCTTCATGTTATGCATATTATAGGAAGTTCTCTTAATTTAACAATCTCTTGTGAGGTCAACAAATATAAACAATATACAACATAAGCCCCAATGTTAATTAAAAATAATTTATTTTAAAAAGTTTTCATATTATTTCTCTATTCTACCATAATTTTCATATTCTTATTTCTTGACCTTTATTATCATCTTTAATTACTACATAATATTATCATATGGTCTTTTCTTTTTAAAAAAAATTTTTTTTAACGTTTTATTTATTTTTGAGACAGGGAGAGACAGAGCATGAACAGGGGAGGGTCAGAGAGAGGGAGACACAGAATCTGAAACAGACTCCAGGCTCTGAGCTGTCAGCCCAGAGCCCGATGCAGGGCTCGAACTCACGGACTGCAAGATCACGACCTGAGCCGAAGTCGGCCACTTAACCGACTGAGCCACCCAGGCGCCCCTCATATGGTCTTTTCTAATTAGTAACAGTAACAAGTAAACCAAATCTGCCATTCTGAAATCAGTAAAAATTGTGAATTGCAAAGTTTCACCTCTGAGTTTGTCTGTTTATATAAGAGTTTCAATAAAACTGTTTATATATCAAATATAATTTTGGTAGATATTTGGTAACATAACTATTCTTTAAAAACTTGTATTATTGGGGTGCCTGGCTGGCTCAGTCAGTAAAGCAGGTGATTCCTGATCTCAGGGTTGTGAGTTCGAGCCTCATGCTGGGTGTAGAGATTACTTAAATATAAAATCTTTAAAAAAACAAAACTTGCATTACTGTAATTAATCATCATATGCTAGTTACCACCCAGAATTCTTCCTATATAGTGAAATGCAAACGTAAGCCTGCTGGGGTTTTTTCTTCAAAATCTATCCAGAAACTGACTCACCATCTGCACAGCTATCTCATTCCGGCATCATCTCTTACTTAGATCATGGCAAGTATCCTTGTCTTAGTCCATTTGGGCTGCTATGGCAAAATACCACAGACTGGATAGCTTATAAACAACAGAAATTTGTTTCTCATAGTTCTGGAGGCTAGAGACTCCAAGAGCGAAGTGACAGCATGGCTGTATTCTGGTGAGGGCCTGCTTCCTGGTTCATACCTGGCGCCTTCTCCCTGTGTCCTCAGATGGTAGATAGGCGGAGGGACCTCTGTGGGGTCTCAGTTATAAGGCAATAGTCCCATTTATCAAGGCTCTACCTTCGTGACTTAAGCAGCACTCAAAGTGCCCATCTCCTAATACTATCAATTGGGGGGTAGGATTTCAACATATAGACTTTGGAGACACAGACATTCAGACCATGGGAGTTTTCTAAGTAGACTTCCTGTTTCTATTCTGACCTCCCTACAATCAATTCTTCACACAACAGACAGAGTCATCAGTTAAAAGCTATGTGAGTTTTGCTGAATCCCACAACATCCCATCTCACTCAGAGTGAAGCCTGAACGCCCAAGTCCATATAATGGCTACAACCCTTATGTGATCTGACCTGTTTTTTTTCTCTGACCTCATCTCCTCTTTCTCCCTGGCTTTATGTGCTCCAGGCACACTGTCCTCCCTGGGTTGTTTTGTTTGTTTTTCCAAAAGCTGCAGTCATGCTTGCATCCCAGGATCTCTCCATTAGTCACTTCCCTCTGTCTGGAGCGCTTTTCTTTCTGATACTTGCATACCTCACTCTTTCACCTCCTTCAAGTTTTTGCTTAAATGTCCTATTCCCAGTGAATTGTTGCTTATTACCATATCTAAACATGCAGCCTGCCCTAATCTCTGGCCTTATGCACTCATTTTTCCAGAATACAATTTACTAACTTACTTTAATTTCACTAATATTAATGTTTATGGTCTGTTAGCCCAAGCCATACTAGAATGTGTGCATGTGTGTGTATAAAGTCTGAATTTAGTATTTTCAAAGACAGGAAGAAAAAAATAAAGGAATGAAGGAAAGTAAACCAAAAAGGGAATAGTAAAATGCAAAAAAGGTAGTGAACATAGAAATTGGTAAGCAAGTTGGTAAATCTATTTAGTTGCAGACTTTAAAAACATATTAGTAATGATGATTAATAGGAAGGGATAAATCTAACAGATCTGATCATGATAACATGAAAATAATAGAAAGAGAATAGTGTTTTTATATTTTTAGCCCCTTGCATTATTATGTGATATCAAAAAACCAGATGTGGTTTAACATATAGGGATATTTATAAGGAAGAAAAGACATCATTAGGCAAAAACTAACATAAGCAAAAAAATTGACAAATCTAAAACATACTTAGAAATTTTGCAGCTAGCTACCTCAGAAACTAAACATCAAACAGACAAATCGGTAATAAGATTGTTGAAAATATAAAAAATGAAATGATCAAGCTCTATTTTATGAACATGTAGACAGCCCTCATGGAACAGAAAGAAAATAAATTCTTTCCATCTCAAATAATGCCTACATACAAAATAATATCTTATATAAACTATTTTCTCTCACCACAACATTATAGAGTCAGAATAGGACACACACACACACACACACACACACACTAAAAATACACTTCTGAATAATCAAATCCCTAAAGAATGCATTATAATGAAAGTTATAAACTAGAAATGCAAAACAATGAAAGCAATAGAGATTAAAATGTATAAATGCCTCTGAAGCAGTACATAGAAAGAATATTTACCTTTTGGTGTACATATCATAAATCAGGACTCAAAATTAATGAGCTAAGTGTTCACATCAAGAAATTAGAGGAGGAGTTCCGGAAGATGGCGGCGTAGGAGGACGCTGGGCTCACCGCGCGTCCTGCTGATTACTTAGATTCCACCTACACCTGCCTTAAGAACCCAGAAAACCGCCAGAGGATTAGCAGAACGGAGTCTCCGGAGCCAAGCGCAGACGAGAGGCCCACGGAAGAGGGTAGGAAGGGCGGCGAGGCGGTGCGCGCTCCACGGACTGGCGGGAGGGAGCCGGGGCGGAGGGGCGGCTCGCCGGCCAAGCAGAGCCCCCGAGTCGGGCTGGCAAAAGCGGAGGGGCCGGACGGACTGTGTTCCCACAGCAAGCGCGACTTAGCGTCTGGGAGGTCAGAAGTGAACAGCTCTGCTCAGAAAGCGGGAAGGCTGGAGGACAAAGATAGGGAGAGCTGCTGAGCCCCCGGACGGCAGAGCTCAGCTTGGCAGGGAACAAAGGCGCTCGCCAGCGCCATCTCCCCCGACCATCCCCCAGCCAGAATCCCAAAGGGAACCAGTTCCTGCCAGGGAACTTGCTCGCTCCGCGCAAACACCCAACTCTGTGCTTCTGCGGAGCCAAACCTCCGGCAGCGGATCTGACTCCCTCCCGCTGCCACAGGGCCCCTCCTGAAGTGGATCACCTAAGGAGAAGCGAGCTAAGCCTGCCACTCCTGCCCCCGTGCACCTTGCCTACCTACCCCAGCTAATACGCCAGATCCCCAGCACCACAAGCCTGGCAGTGTGCAAGTAGCCCAGACGGGCCACGCCACCCCACAGTGAATCCCGTCCCTAGGAGAGGGGAAGAGAAGGCACACACCAGTCTGACTGTGGCCCCAGCGGTGGGCTGGGGGCAGACATCAGGTCGGACTGCGGCCCCGCCCACCAACTCCAGTTATACACCACAGCACAGGGGAAGTGCCCTGTGGGTCCTCACCACTCCAGGGACTATCCAAAATGACCAAACGGAAGAATTCCCCTCAGAAGAATCTCCAGGAAATAACAACAGCTAATGAACTGATCAAAAAGGATTTAAATAATATAACAGAAAGTGAATTTAGAATAATAGTCATAAAATTAATTGCTGGGCTTGAAAACAGTATACAAGACAGCAGAGAATCTCTTGCCACAGAGATCAAGGGACTAAGGAACAGTCACGAGGAGCTGAAAAACGCTTTAAACGAAATGCAAAACAAAATGGAAACCATGACGGCTCGGATTGAAGAGGCAGAGGAGAGAATAGGTGAACTAGAAGATAAAGTTATGGAGAAAGAGGAAGCTGAGAGAAAGAGAGATAAAAAAATCCAGGAGTATGAGGGGAAAATTAGAGAACTAAGTGATACACTAAAAAGAAATAATATACGCATAATTGGTATCCCAGAGGAGGAAGAGAGAGGGAAAGGTGCTGAAGGGGTACTTGAAGAAATTATAGCTGAGAACTTCCCTGAACTGGGGAAGGAAAAAGGCATTGAAATCCAAGAGGACAGAGAACTCCCTTCAGACGTAACTTGAATCGATCTTCTGCACGACATATCATAGTGAAACTGGCAAAATACAAGGATAAAGAGAAAATTCTGAAAGCAGCAAGGGATAAACGTGCCCTCACATATAAAGGGAGACCTATAAGACTCGTGACTGATCTCTCCTTTGAAACTTGGCAGGCCAGAAAGGCTTGGCACGATATCTTCAGTGTCTAAACAGAAAAAATATGCAGCCAAGAATCCTTTATCCAGCAAGTCTGTCATTTAGAATAGAAGGAGAGATAAAGGTCTTCCCAAACAAACAAAAACTGAAGGAATTTGTCACCACGAAACCAGCCCTACAAGAGATCCTAAGGGGGATCCTGTGAGACAAAGTACCAGAGACATCACTACAAGCATAAAACATAAGACATCACAATGACTCTAAACCCATATCTTTCTATAATAACACTGAATGTAAATGGATTAAATGCGCCAACCAAAAGACATAGGGTATCAGAATGGATAAAAAAACAAGACCCATCTATTTGCTGTCTACAAGAGACTCATTTGAGATCTGAGGACACCTTTAGATTGAGAGTGAGGGGATGGAGAACTATTTATCATGCTACTGGAAGCCAAAAGAAAGCTGGAGTAGCCATACTTATATCAGACAAACTAGACTTTAAATTAAAGGCTGTAACAAGAGATGAAGAAGGGCATTATATAATAATTACAGGGTCTATCCATCAGGAAGAGCTAACAATTATAAATGTCTATGTGCCCAATACCGGAGCCCCCAGATATATAAAACAATTACTCATAAACATAAGCAACCTTATTGATAAGAATGTGGTCATTGCAGGGGACTTTAACACACCACTTACAGAAATGGATAGATCATCTAGACAAACGGTCAATAAAGAAACAAGGGCCCTGAATGATACATTGGATCAGATGGACTTGACAGATATTTTTAGAACTCTGCATCCCAAAGCAACAGAATATACTTTCTTCTCGAGTGCACATGGAACATTCTCCAAGATAGATCATATACTAGGTCACAAAACAGCCCTTCATAAGTTTACAAGAATTGAAATTATACCATGCATACTTTCAGACCACAATGCTATGAAGCTTGAAATCAACCACAGGAAAAAGTCTGGAAAACCTCCAAAAGCATGGAGGTTAAAGAACACCCTACTAATGAATGAGTGGGTCAACCAGGCAATTAGAGAAGAAATTAAAAAATATATGGAAACAAACGAAAATGAAAATACAACAATCCAAACGCTTTGGGATGCAGCGAAGGCAGTCCTGAGAGGAAAATACATTGCAATCCAGGCCTATCTCAAGAAACAAGAAAAATCCCAAATACAAAATCCTATAGCACACCTAAAGAAAATAGAAGCAGAACAGCAAAGGCAGCCTAAACCCAGCAGAAGAAGAGAAATAATAAAGATCAGAGCAGAAATAAACAATATAGAATCTAAAAAAAATGTAGAGAAGATCAACGAAATCAAGAGTTGGTTTTTTGAAAAAATAAACAAAATTGACAAACCTCTAGCCAGGCTTCTCAAAAAGAAAAGGGAGATGACCCTAATAGATAAAATCATGAGTGAAAATGGAATTATTACAACCAATCCCTCAGAGATACAAACAATTATCAGGGAATACTATGAAAAATTATATGCCAACAAATTGGACAACCTGGAAGAAATGGACAAATTCCTAAACACCCACACTCTTCCAAAACTCAATCAGGAGGAAATAGAAAGCTTGGACAGACCCATAACCGGCAAAGAAATTGATCGGTTATCAAAAATCTCCCAACAAATAAGAGTCCAGGACCAGATGGCTTCCCAGGGGAGTTCTACCAGACGTTTAAAGCAGAGATAATACCTATCCTTCTCAAGCTATTCCAAGAAATAGAAAGGGAAGGAAAACTTCCAGACTCATTCTATGAAGCCAGTATTACTTTGATTCCTAAACCAGACAGAGACCCAGCAAAAAAGAGAACTACAGGCCAATATCTCTGATGAATATGGATGCAAAAATTCTCAATAAGATACTAGCAAATCGAATTCAACAGCATATAAAAAGAATTATTCACCATGATCAAGTGGGATTCATTCCTGGGATACAGGGCTGGTTCAACATTCGTAAATCGATCAACGTGATACATCACATTAACAAAAAAAAAAGAGAAGAATCATATGATCCTGTCAATCGATGCAGAAAAGGCCTTTGACAAAATCCAGCACCCTTTCTTAATAAAAACCCTTGAGAAAGTCGGCATAGAAGGAACATACTTAAAGATCATAAAAGCCATTTATGAAAAGCCCACAGCTAACATCATCCTCAACGGGGAAAAACTGAGAGCTTTTTCCCTGAGATCAGCAACACGACAGGGATGCCCACTCTCACCGCTGTTGTTTAACATAGTGCTGGAAGTTCTAGCATCAGCAATCAGACAACAAAAGGAAATCAAAGGCATCCAAATTGGCAAAGATGAAGTCAAGCTTTCGCTTTTTGCAGATGACATGATATTATACATGGAAAATCTGATAGACTCCACCAAAAGTCTGCTAGAACTGATACATGAATTCAGCAAAGTTGCAAGATACAAAATCAATGTACAGAAATCAGTGGCATTCTTATACACTAACAATGAAGCAACAGAAAGACAAATAAAGAAACTGATCCCATTCACAATTGCACCAAGAAGCATAAAATACCTAGGAATAAATCTAACCAAAGATGTAAAAGATCTGTATGCTGAAAACTATAGAAAGCTTATGCAGGTAATTGAAGAAGATATAAAGAAATGGAAAGACATTCCCTGCTCATGGATTGGAAGAATAAATATTGTCAAAATGTCAATACTACCCAAAGCTATCTACACATTCAATGCAATCCCAATCAAAATTTCACCAGCATTCTTCTCGAAACTAGAACAAGCAATCCTAAAATTCATATGGAACCACAAAAGGCCCCGAATAGCCAAAGTAATTTTGAAGAAGAAGACCAAAGCAGGAGGCATCACAATCCCAGACTTTAGCCTCTACTACAAAGCTGTCATCATCAAGACAGCATGGTATTGGCATAAAAACAGACACATAGACCAATGGAATCGAATAGAAACCCCAGAACTAGACCCACAAACGTATGGCCAACTCATTTTTGACAAAGCAGGAAAGAACATCCAGTGGAAAAAAGACAGTCTCTTTAACAAATGGTGCTGGGAGAACTGGACAGCAACATGCAGAAGGTTGAAACTAGACCACTTTCTCACACCATTCACAAAAATAAACTCAAAATGGATAAAGGACCTGAATGTGAGACAGGAAACCATCAAAACCTTAGAGGAGAAAGCAGGAAAAGACCTCTCTGACCTCAGCCGTAGCAATCTCTTACTCGGCACATCCCCAAAGGCAAGGGAATTAAAACCAAAAGTGAATTACTGGGACCTTATGAAGATAAAAAGCTTCTGCACAGCAAAGGAAACAACCAACAAAACTAAAAGGCAACCAACGGAATGGGAAAAGATATTTGCAAATGACACATCGGACAAAGGGCTAGTATCCAAAATCTATAAAGAGCTCATCAAACTCCACACCTGAAAAACAAATAACCCAGTGAAGAAATGGGCAGAAAACATGAATAGACACTTCTCTAAAGAAGACATCTGGATGGCCAACAGGCACATGAAAAGATGCTCAACGTCGCTCCTCATCAGGGAAATACAAATCAAAACCACACTCAGATATCACCTCACACCAGTCAGAGTGGCCAAAATGAACAAATCAGGAGACTATAGTTGCTGGAGAGGATGTGGAGAAACAGGAACCCTCTTGCACTGTTGGTGGGAATGCAAATTGGTGCAGCCGCTCTGGAAAACAGTGTGGAGGTTCCTCAGAAAATTAAAAATAGACCTACCCTATGACCCAGCAATAGCACTGCTAGGAATTTATCCAAGGGATACAGGAGTACTGATGCATAGGGGCACTTGTACCCCAATGTTTATAGCAGCACTCTCAACAATAGCCAAATTATGGAAAGAGCCTAAATGTCCATCAACTGATGAATGGATAGAGAAATTGTGGTTTATATACACAATGGAATACTACGTGGCAATGAGAAAGAATGAAATATGGCCTTTTGTAGCAACGTGGATGGAACTGGAGAGTGTGATGCTAAGTGAAATAAGCCATACAGAGAAAGACAGATACCATATGGTTTCACTCTTATGTGGATCCTGAGAAACGTAACAGAAACCCATGGGGGAGGGGAAGGAAAAAAAAAAAAAAAGAGGTTAGAGTGGGAGAGAGCCAAAGCATAAGAGACTGTTAAAAACTGAGAACAAACTGAGGGTTGATGGGGGGTGGGAGGGAGGGCAGAGTGGGTGATGGGTATTGAGGAGGGCACCTTTTGGGATGAGCACTGGGTGTTGTATGGAAACCAATTTGACAGTAAATTTCATATATTAAAAAATAAAAAATAATAAAAAATAAAAAAAAATTAAAAAAAAAAAGAAATTAGAGATAGAACAACAGAAAAAGCCCACAGTATAAGTAGTTTATGATGGTGAGAGCAGAAACTATTTTTTTAGGGGCGCCTGGGTGGCTCAGTCAGTTGCGCACCTGACTTACGCTCACGTTGTGATCTCACAGTTCACTAGTTTGGGCCCCGCATCAAGCTCTGTGCTGACAGCTCAGAGCCTGGAGTCTGCTTCATATTCTGTGTCTCCCTCTCTCTCTTCCACTTCCCCGCTTGTGCTCTGTCTCTCTCTCAAAAAATAAATAAACATTTAAAAAAAAAGAAACTTTTTTAAACAGGAAGAATAGAGAATATTAACAAAATCAAAAAGCTTTAAAAATAATAAAAGATATATAAGGCAAGATTGACTAACAGAATTAAGAAGAGATGGTAATTTTCAAGTTTTGTGATGTTGAAGGGGATATAACTATAGAGATTTTACCACATCAAAATAAAATACTATGGAAAAAACTATGCAAATTGGAAACTGTATTAAAAGGACAATTTTCAGGAACGGCATTAACAAAACTGACTCAAGAATAAATAAAGGTAAGAATAGAACTATAACTATTAAAAAACTGATGCAGCAGCAAAATTCTATCAATTACAAAAGGATGAGGTCCTGATAGAGTTAAAGAATTTTACCACCTTATATAAACTCATTTGGTTTTAGTATATTCACTGTCGTGCACCATCACCACTATCTAATTCTAGAACATTTCCATCACCTTAAAAGAAAACATGTGCATGTTAGCAGTCAGTCCCATTTCCCCCTCTCCTCATCCCCTGACAACTACTACATAATGCTTGTTTTTAAATTATAATGATTAACATAAGTGAGAATGTTCACATAGTTAGACTTGAATAAATTCAATTTGCATTGGAAGGCAAAGAAGTGTTTCCTTTACTGCTCTACTATTTCATGTTAACTTTAAATAGGAATCAACATGAAATTTTTTCTATTAAAAAGAATAACTTATTTCTCAAGTGAATTTCTCTCCTGGTAGTAGCATAATTAACATTTTTAATAGACATGTTTTGAAGTTTAGTTCCTGATGAGTCAGTGAAATATAAATTCATAATGCCAGCTTCTACCATGCTGCATTTTTAAGATTGTAGAAATGTATATGCATTTGTATATCATATGTTATTGAATTGAGTCAACATTATTTAAGTCTATTGAGTTATTATGACAGTATGCAAACCTCTTTAAATTGGCTAATGTATAAGCAGAATTTATACTGCTTCAGCATAACCTAGTCTATTGCTTCTGTTGGGCAAGAGAGAAATTTGAACCTCCTTCCATGGAGTGTCCCAGTCTCCAAACCTGCAACTTTCCTGGGCCTGAGACCAGCATCACCTTCCTCAAGAAACCTCACCTGATTACTTTTGCACACAGACCTTCCCTTTTTGGAATCCCTCTTCAGCACTTATTCATTTTAGACACCTCATGGAACACTGTGTTATAGTTTAATTGTGTGAACAAAGGCAATGAGAGTCATTGGATATTTTTAGATCTAACAGATCTTTTGCATCCAAGTGTTTCAGCACTAGAGTCCCTGCAGAAGCAAGGCACTCATCGCGGTGATGCTACCATGACTCCAATCATCTTGTTAACTCCTGGTGCAAATCATATAGGGCAGTTTCCTACAGAGTGCTAATGTCCTCTATGGTGAGGATTCATGTTCCCCCAACAAAATCACTTTTCTTTCTTGCTTTATTTATAAAAATAATGGTGCTTACTTCAGAGACTAACTTATTGTTCACTCTATAATTTGAGAGGAAAAAAAGGGATTGCTTTTTTTCTCCAAGAGGAAGTTGGGTGTACAGACTTTTTCACAAACTGAGCATTGATTTCTTTATGAAAATACCCTAAAATACACTACACCCTGAGGGATTTCTAAAGGAAGGGTCTCTCTTTCTAGAAGTTCTTAACCTAATTGGAAAAGCAAGCCATATAAGACTCATTTGTAAACAATATGCCTTATTTTTTAGTACATGTTTATAAATTCATATATATCTATTAAAACAACTGACAGTTGTCAGGAATTGGCGCTGGAAAATCAGAAATGAATGATATAGTCATATTTGGTATGGAATGTAGAAAGAAGTTTTACTGAAACAAAATTTCAGGCACTAGAGATACAGGCTAAAAATGGAAATAGAGAAGAATGAAAGATGAAGGAAAAAACTAGGTTGGTATGTCTCCTGCATTGCCCAAGCAAACTGGGGGGAAAACTGTTCTATCTTATAGGATTAATAGGAAATGAATGCAGTCTTTTTCAAAGTTCTCACTTTCCGATGACTGGAAAAAATATATCCCATATTCAAGAAAAACAAAACTACAATCATGATACTGCCTATCCATATAAGCTAAATGACTCTTCAAGCAATTGATTGACCCTTTTAATCTCTTCCTAAATCCTGTGAGGGCAAGGAATATATTGTGTTCACTCACAAGTAGTAGATGCTGAAAAATGAACAATATTTGATGAAGGAATTTTATGAACGAGTGATTAGGTTCACTGATACTAGTTCTTAGCTCAATACTTGGTCAATGCAAGTAATACTGTCAACTTTGGAAAATTAGCTTGAGTTGCAACAGAGCCGACATCTTCCATACAACTTCCCCTGTTTGTCTCAGGGTCACATTTTATGAAATTTATTCTTACCTAATAAAAGAATACAACTGGTAACTTTTTTTTCTTTTCTTTATCAACTTTGTTAGTTCTCATCAGAAAAGACTACCAGAAAGCGGTAAAGAAGTGAAACAGTGCAACGTTTTGGGGGTTTTTGTCAGTGGAGATTTCAATAAATCACATCTTCTGGTTGAAATGTCAAAGCAATGATTGTTAGGTCCTAGGTTGAAAATTTCCAATCAGGATCTATTACTATCTCAAGGAAAAATTTAAACAAAGGTCTTTTTCAGTAAAGAAAGATTACTGTTGATGCTCTTTGCTGTTAATAATGGTCTCATTTTCATTCCATGCAAATGAACTAAGAATCTTAAATGACTCACTTTCTCAACAATTAACTTCTCATCCAAGTCTCAAACATCATTTTTTTGGCAGCATTTTGTCCGACTCAGTTAAACCATTCAATTTTTGCCTTGCAGTTAATTGATTGTAAGTATTCAGCCTTGAAAAAAAATTGCTATATAAGCAAACATTGTGATACATTCTTTTCAACAATATTAACAATAAGTTAACTCATGTAGACAGATTCTGATCCCTTATTATAGCACTTTTTTTCCCTCAATGAAGGATTAAGACATGAACTTAAAAACTGATAAAACAGCTTCATTCAGTATACGTATCTATGGAGAATCTGAGAGAGTTATTTTCAATTTGATTACTTGTCTGACTAAAAAATATTGTTTAAAGATAATATTTTGGGGGCAACTGGGCGGCTCAGTCAGTTAAGCGTCCAACTTCGGCTCAGGTCACGATCTTGCCTTCATGGGTGTGAGCACCGCATCGGGCTTTGTGCTGACAGCTCAAAGCCTGGAGCCTGCTTTGGATTCTGTGTCTCCCTCTCTCTCTGCCCCTGCCCTGTTCATGCTCTGTCTGTCTGTCTCTCTCAAGAATAAATAAACATTCAAAAAAATTTTAAAGGTACTATTTTTAAAAGAAGTCATTTTATACAATTTACCATCTTGCCCCCTTAATAAACAAACTGCTATGAAGAGATTGCCTTGTGATTTCCATACTGGCTTGTCATGGATAATGGTAGCGGCAGGTGCCTGTGCAGGGCACAATGTTTTGTCTGTCATGATTTGGCTCCATCTGTGCCTATATCTCTCTAGATCACATTTTTTCCTAGATAGTATAATGGTTTATAAAATCACACATTAGTTGATGAAATGTGTTCGCAAGTTTTTTGGTTTATCATTATACATGGTGCAAATTAACACGTCTTCATGGACATATTTTAAAAGCAAGATATTTGACTATAGGAAGCTAATTTTTTCAACAAACAAATTGTGTCAGTTCTCATATAGTTCATTTTCTCCATGAGCTTCCTTCCTGTATTTCATGTCCTTCATTCTTCCCTGTTTTTCTTTACTGTATATCACCTAAAGACTGGCGACTTTGGTATATTTGGTTTTGTGTATTATCTGGTCCTGTTTACTTTGCTCTGTTCCTAATAGCACTAAGTCTGTCCATAATACACACACACACACATACACACAAACACATATTTTTCCATCACTATCTATACATTAAAAGTTTCTATGCTTCAGATTTTTGAGATGAAAATGGGAAGTTCACCAACATGGAAAAGTGATATTCTTACAATTTTGTTTTGAATGCACCATGTGACATAATATTAAAAGAGAATAAAAATGTGATGTTTTCCAAATCTTTGAGAAAAACTCACAGCACAGAAATATGACTTTTCTGCAGCTGTGCACATCTTTACTCATCAGTATGCTAATAGTCTCCAACTTGACGAGTATTATAGAAAAGAGATGATCCAGGACATGGAAGAGGTAGCCTTAAGGCATTCAAGTCATATTTAACTAAGAGCCAAATCTTCCATTTCCTAACATGGAAAAAGTGTATTTCTGTGTCTATTTTATGTTTCTATCCACAGCTGACTACCTGGATATAGTTATTCCATAAGAACTCTTTAATACAGTAAAATAGGATGTGCTCTCTTCAAGGTAGCTTGCTTTATCATTTTCCACTGTGGTAGATGAGCATATATAGGAGGAAAGAGGAAAAGAACATATTCCCATGACTTAACTTTTGGAAAACAAAATTTAAACTTTGTGTGGCAACATGGAAATACTTTTGGTTCATAAAAGTACTGCAGCTTTCTTTACAACCCTCAGTTCTATGTCCCCATTTTTCCTTCTTTTCCACTTCTCCACCCTGCCACTGACTTTCACTACTTCACTGGTATATATCTATGTCCTTGAAATTTTATTGCTGTAGGGTGAAAGTATTATCAATGCAACACCCACCTGATAAACCAAACACAGGACTTGTGCTCATCTACATAAAACATAGTATCTGATGAGATTTGTCTAAAATTAACTTGTGTTCTCCAACTTTGTTGATCAGTATCTATTAGGGATAATCTTACATAAAAATCTAACTCAGAAAACTACAGAACACTGGAGTAAGATTGTGTTGCAGGTTAAGATCCATAGGAAGCACATGCTGAGATAGAGACTGGCATTTAGAAAATTTATTGAGCAGTGCTCTTGGGATCAACATGTGTGGAAGACAAGGGAAGGAGAGAGAAGTATTGGAATGAAATGCAGTCTCAACAATGGTTAAAGCTAAATGCTACAAAGTGCTTTAAAGGTAGGATGGTCCTTCAAAGTTTTCTCACCTTATCATGAGAAAGCCAACATTCTAAAATATATTATATGTGAGATATATATTATATATATAACTCACCTTTCTTATACTCTCAAATCAACTAGTCATTGGATGTAGGCTACTCCTGAGAAAGGCGTGTGACTCTGCAGGAGCAGCTCCACCAACCAAGGGCTAGTTCCAGAGAAGGAGGACAACCGAGGATTGTAGCAATTAGTGTAACAAGCTAGGAATCTGAATAGCATAGCGCATCTGTTGCTGATTATCATTTTCCTCTCCAAGTCATGAAACGTCCATTGACCCTATCAAACAGACATATCACAAAGTAGATGTTCTACTATAGAAGGAAATGAAAATTTGCCCAAGTATGAAGAGTAGTATTTCTTAATAATACATATTGGAATATATAGCCTTGCTTGATTTTTGTTTTATATGCATTTACATTTAAAAGCTTATTTATTAACAAATTAAAACAATCTTTTGAAACTCTTCCATGTTCTAGGCACCATGCTAGTGATTTCTTATCATGGGGTTAGCTACTGCCACACATTGTATAGATGAAGAAAGAACTCTATGGGAAGTTAAGTATACTGCCACACAGTTCAGAGAGGGCTGATTTGCTTCTAACTCCAGAGCTATGTGTTTTCTACTATTCTGCACTGTAACTTGGGTTAAACGGAAATGCATCTATAATATAATTTTATAATTTATTAACCTTAAAATTCCAGATCCTTTGTCTATCCGACTTATAAATCACAGTGGATACTGTCCTTTTTTTTTTAATACTTGTTTTTAATGTTTATTTATTTTTTAAGAGACAGAAAGACAGAGTGAGAGTGGGGGAGGGGCAGAGGAAGAGGGAGACACAGAATCTGAAGCAGGCTTCAGGCTCTGAGCTGTCAGCCCAGAGCCTGATGCGGGGCTAGAACCCACCCGTGAGATCATGACCTGAGCTTAAGTCAGATGCTTAACCGACTGAGCCACCCAGGCGCCCCACAGTGGACAACTTAGTAACTTAGTAACTCAAAAACTCATCTAGAAATTTTGGCCAATTTCCTCAAGTATAAAATGGGAATAAAAAAACATTTTCTTTACCCATGCAAATAGTTTATGATGAACAAATGAGATAATACTTCAATGACTTGAAAACTGTTGAGTGCTAAAAAATAGTTTTACATAATACACGATTATTATAAAACAATTACATATTACAAAATACATAATATTATTATGATTACTTCTTTTATACTGATTCATACTAATAGCATTTGGCAAATAAGCTCAATGTGGTACAATTTTGAAAAAGCATATGCCCTCATATGCCTGCTCATTTGATAATATTTAGCTATGATCTTCACCTTCAGGCTTAAACAAAATCCGATAATATTAATATTCAGTAGAAAAAAGAAAGGCCATATTTTTATTCTAATGAAACAAAATGATTTTTTTAAATAATAATGTTACTAGTTATACCAATCTTATAAAGGTACACCTTGCTTTATAAAAAATTCGGCATTGGATGTTTAAGAACAGTTTAGTTCATGCTTTCTACGACTCTTTCACCCTTTTAGGCTTCCGTGTTCATAGAACTAATATCCAAATGGGGAGGAGAGTATAAGATGAAACACTGTCTGGGAAAGGTTCCTATAACTCTACCAACACCAGGTTGCTCAGCAAAGGCTAATTTGGAGAATGAGGCCTAAGCCCAGCCTCAGTTGAATCTTCTTGCTCCTATATGCCAACAGAGCAATACATCCAGAATTGACATATCCAATAAACTCATTGGAAATGGGGCTGAACTCAGAAATACAATGGCAACCTGATTCATCAGATACTCAAAGGATGTGGTAAGGAGACCATGAGTCACGTGAGCCCTGGCCTTTAAGATACAGCTGTCCCCACGAATAAAACACAACTTAGTACAACTCCACCAAAATGAATAACTGTCAAGTGGGTGAAGAGAGAAGCCAAAATCGATACAGTAGATGTTTTTCTATTCTCTGAAGGAAATCAAAAGTCACACTAGAAAGATTGCACATCTCATACAGACATACACACACATACTTCCTAACATGTAGACAGATTCTCTGATGAATTCTTTAGTAAATGAAGACATAATTCCCTACATTAAAGAAAAATGCTTAAAGGAGACATAAAACAAAATGATTGCATGATTCAATGTGGTGAAGATGCCAAATATACTGAAATGTATCTACAGATTTGGCACAGTCTTGATTAAAGTCCTCAGGATCTTTGTCAACTTTAAAAACATATTCTGAAATTTTTATGGAGAAGCAAAGATCAAAAGAGCCAAAATATACTTTCAAAAATAAGAACAATAAGGAATACTTGCTCTGTTAGGTGTAATAATTAAGACAGTGTGGCTATTGGCACAGCAAGGGAAAAATAAATCAGTGTAACAGAATAGAGAGTCTAGAAATAAACCCATGCATATGTAAATATTTGTTAAATGTAGCATTGCAGATTAGCAAGGAAAAATCAGGCTTTTTTAAGGAAATGCTACTAGGTTATTTTTGCATACATATGGAAAAAATTAATTAAATCTCTACCTTACCCCATCCATAAAAATTAATTTCAGATAAATTATAAAACTAAATGCAAATAACAAAACTAAAATACTTATAGAAGATATACAAATGAATATTTTCATTACTTTGTGGCAGGGAGGAAATTTTAAGACCAAAAATCTAAATTTACCACTTTAAAAGTAAAAATTCCTGTTCATCAAAAACACCATCCAGAGAAATAACAGAAACTGCAAAACTGTAGAGAATATATTTGCATGCTATTTAACTGAAAATGGACTAGTATCCAAGATATGTATAATGTCTAAAATCAATAGACATACTGTTTAGGGACCCAATAAAAAATATGCAGAATATCTTAATAGATACTACAAAAAGAGGAAATTTATAAAAAGATGACTTATCTCACAAGTTATTAGAAAAAAAAATGCGAATGAAATCAATTTCACATTTAGTCTGATTGAATACATCCAGAAGCCTATTCCAATTCTTATGAGCTGTAGGTGTGAGTGTCATTTAGAACAATCTCTTTGGGAAATCATTTGATGTCACCCAGTAAATTTTAAAATGTGCATAGCCTATGATCCTGCAGGATTATACCTCCTCCTAGGTGTAATCATAGAGAACCTCATGCACATGTGTACCCAAAGACATGTAAAAGTATCCACTGCTGCATTCTTTGTTAATAGTTTCACACTAGAAACAATCCAAATACCCATGAAAAGTAGAGTGAGAAAATAAATAATGGCATATCATAGAATGCTATACAACATTGAAAATGAATACACTACTTCTAAGTACAGCAAATATGTTGAATGAATGATGAAACAAGTCATGGAAGGATATAGACAGTATGATTCATTTAGATGGTCTATTTCAAAAATAGACAAAACCGAGTTATCTTGTTTAGGTAACATAAGTGGTTAAACTGTAAGAAAAAGCAAGGAAATAATTATTAGAAAGTAAAGGTGATTTCCCTCCCCCTCCCCCCAAAGTAAGGAGATGTGTTTAAGAAGAAATATATGCGGGATGGCTGATATGTTCTGTGTCTTATGGTGTTTTTTGTTCTAATTCATTTACCAGGTAATTGCAAACTTTTGTTTAATTTTATTCATTTTCTCAAAAAATGAAAGTTGAGAATTTACTATATGCATGGCACAATTTTGGTATTCGTTTATATATTTTATTTATTTACTTATTTATTAATTACCACACATAATACTATATATATTATTCTAAGTTAACTTCTTTCTTTGAACGATCTCTTGAGCCATGCTTTCTTTTATTTTTAATTTTTTGTTCTTTTGTTTTAATTTCTTTAATGTTTTTTTTTATTTTTGAAAAAGAGAGAGAGAGACACAGAGTATGATCAAGGAGGGGCAGAGGGAAAAGGAGACACAGAATCTGAAGCAGTTCCTGGTTCTAAGCTGTCAGCACAGAGCCCTACATGGGGCTTGAACTCACAAAACATGAGATCATGACCTGAGCTGAAGCCCAATGCTTAACCGACTGAGCTACCCAGACGCCCCTTGAGTTGTGCTTTCTAATAAAAGAATCAAACTGCCAAAGTTGAGGATATTAAAAAAAAGAGGTCCATTTTAGCCGGGATAATTGTTTTATAGAAAAGGTGGCATTGGAAGTACACTTGGAAAGGTATGAAGCAGGTTGATAGGAGGGAAAGAGCTATGTAGCAGGCACAAGAAGAGATATGTTCAATGACTGACAGACTATTTGACTGGATCATACACTTTAATTATTGGAATAATTCGGAGTTAAACCCAGAAAGGTCAAACGGTCCCTTCCCTGCCCACACACCGTCATCCCCCTACCATCAATTAGGGCAACTCTTACTCATTCTTCAAATCTCTGCTTCCTAGTACACCTTAGGGAATCCCTCCTTTATCTCTGAATTAGGGTAAGCTCACTGCTGCAACATACAGACATAATAACTCAAAATACAATAAATGTTTATTTTTTGCAATGGGTGAAGATTTTTGTCAGACAGCCTTCCTCCACAATTATTCAGGAAGTCATGACTATCCAAGACCATGTGGCTTGCATGGTAATTCTTGGTTTTTCTCTACCCCAAAAGTCACAAGAAATAAAAGATCATGGAGATGCTGTGTGGTGGAACAATTTTATGGTCCTGAAAACAGATCCTGTCTACTTACATTCTTATGGCCAGAGCTTACTCCCATGTTTACATACATCTATAAGAGAAGGGAGAAATGTAGTCTGTGTGTGTGCGTGTGTGTGTGTGTGTGTGCGTGTGTGTGTGTGTGTGTATACACATACACACACATACATACAGTGGATAGCATATATGAATGCATAGATGAAAAAGAGGAAAACTTAGGTTTTGGTGAAGAGTTAGTAATTTCTTCCAAATACCTTTAAAAGAGTGAGAGGGGGCCCCAGTGGCTTAGTCAGTTGAGCATCTAACTTCGGCTCAGCTCATGATCTCATGGTTCGTGGGTTCGAGCCCTACATTGGGCTCTACGCTGACAGCTCAGAGCCTGGAGCCTGCTTCAGATTCCGTGTCTCCCTCTCTCTCTGCCCCTTCCCCACTCATGCTCTGTTT